>NC_089771.1:24335383-24340383 GCF_040412425.1 Macrobrachium rosenbergii | reverse complement strand
TCTGTCTATTTATCTATAAATCTGTCTATCTATATACACATAAATCTATATATCTATAAATGTATGTAAGTATCTATCTGTACACCTACCTATAAATCTATATATCAAACTATTTATCTGTCTGTGTTTGTATGTATTCGAGTATCTGTCTGTCTGTCTGTCTCTCTCTATATATACACTAGCTGACCAACCCAGCGCTGCCTGGGAAAACTCTGAATGACAACCGATAAACCCTCTCTCTCCCTCACTCTTTCTCCTCCCTAACCCCCCTCTACTCTATCTCTCACTCTCTCTCTCTTTCTCTCTCTCCCCTTCCTGTTAAGATAGATGCTTCAATTACATTGTCAAACATTTCTGACATTTTATATTTCACCCCCTCTCACACCCCCATTCCTATCGGGGCTGAACTTGGACTTAAAGGGCATTAGGAGTGTCACTATTCGTCTAAGCGATATTGAAAACTATGGATTAGACACTAATATCTGTCATTTTTGATATTTCATTTTTTACTCTTTCTCACTCCCCCTTCCTCTCGGGGCTGAACTTGGACCTAAAGGGCATCGGGATTGTCACTAATAATCTCAGCGGCCTCGAAACTATGTGTTAGACACTAATATCTGTCGTTTTCAGTTACCTTTACATGTTACCCCTTCCCACCCCCACCCCCTTTGGGGCCAGTGATGTCTTAACCCCCACAACAGTATTCTTTTCCAGACAGTAAGTCATATGTTTACCAAAATGGGGTATGATAAACTGTAGAGTTTATTTAGTTACTTAGTCTATGGGCAGAACAAGCCCCGTTTCTGGGAAGATGTTCCCACCCCCACGCCCTTTGGTGCTAGTGATGTCTTGCCCTGACAGTATTCTTTTCGAGATAATAAGTCATATGTACACTAAGTCTGGTTGAAATTGCTCTATGCGTTTCAGAGTTATGGTGGAACATACGCACATACATACATACATACATACATTTTTATATATAGATATATGTAATATATATATATATATATATATATATATATATATATATATATATATATATATATATATATATATATATATATATATATATATATGTATATATATATATATATATATATATATATATATATGTATATATATAATATATATATATATATATATATATATATATATATATATATATATATATATATATATATATATATATATATATATATATATATATATTTATAGGTAGTTGATCGAAAAGTCAAATCGAAATAGCGACAATTTATATCAAAACAAATTCTTCAGAGAAAAATTTTGAGAATAAATTTCTAATGATATTTTTCACTTTACGATAACCATACAAGTTTATCTTCGTTAATGCTTAAAGCCCTATTTTAAAGATAACTTTATTGTATATTGTTTACTTTTATATTTAGCTGAAAAAATGAATAAACGAGATACCTGCACTTGAATCATGAACAAACAATGACAAATCGTTCCTTCGTGTCTTCATAGTAACCACAGGCCACACGGAGACTCTCTCTCGTGCGCCTGCGCTTCGATGATGACCCAAGGGCATCTCCTCCACAAGACCAGTTTCTACTTCGTACATATCTCGTGAGGGGTGAAGCCAAGGACATTTCTGTTTACGTTTTAAAAGCGTGAGCTTCGTCACACAACAAGGCGGTTGCTCGTGCCATTGTTTTTTTCTCAAGGTTATCTGAGGAACTGATTTTGGTAAAGAATGCGTCTAGGTTACTCAGGTGTAAGTTTTTGATAAAGGATGTGTCTACGGGCTTAATTATTAACGTTGACCCTCTAGGGGGTTAGTGCCGTCAGTGTACCTCAAGCGGTGCACCGTAGGCATTACTTATGGTTGTTTGCGGCGTCCCTTCGGCCTCTAGCTGCGACCCCTTTCATTCCCTTGACGGCACCTCAGTTCAAATTCTCTGTCTTCCACCCTACTTTCCTCAACCCTCTCCTAACAATTATTCCATAGTGTAGCTGCGAGGTATACCTCCTGTTACACCTTTCAAACCTCCCTGTTCTCAATTTCCCTTCCAGCTCTGAATGAATTCACAGGTCCCAGAGTTTGGCCGTAGGCCTAAATTTCAAATCCCATTCCATTTCAATATTAATGTTAACGGGATGCTTCTGAAGATGAAATGAGTCTCCAATTTCCATTCTTTCCTGTGGAGGTTTGAAGCCACAACCTGGCTCAAAGTTAAAAAAGGTGATCAAAACCATATTTGTCATTATAAAACTCTACACGTGGATGCCCTCTTAGAAACGATAAGTTTCTGGAGTAGTCAGGAGATAATGTTTTTCTTTTATCGGAGTTTTCATGGATAAGTTGCGAAAATGCTTACCTTTATCAAGTCTTATTTTATCTTTACTCATGGTACGTAAATAGTTTTTTACAATTTCAAAAAGAAATATACATAATATACTGATAAACTTTCACTTGGCCATCTTACCAGAAATGTAAAAAACTAATTTCATTCAAAATTCGTAGGTTTAAGCAACTCATATAATTAAAAAAAAAAAAATTCTCCTTTCATCCTGGTTTTATTTTTAGGCCTAGGCTATAATTGTATGGTAATTAGGCTGTCTCTCCTTTCTTAGCATCTGGCTTTTCATTTTCCTCTCTCGTTAGGCCTATTATTATTATTATTATTATTATTATTATTATTATTATTATTATTATTATTATTATTATTATTATTATACCATAATTCAACGTCATTACGCATTCATGTGGAATAAACTACAATTTATTTTAACTTTACTATCAAACTTCTAAAGTATAACATATCTACTTTCAAACTGTTAGAAGAAAATACTGTATCATAAAGCAATATAGAGAAAGAACATCAACAGACCAATAAAAATAAATAAATGAATGGATAAATTTATAAATAGTTTTTGAGGTCAATCAAATATGCTGTTGTCGAGTTGCATTGCAATTTGAACCCATGGTCCAGTCTCACTTCAAGTTGAAAGCATAAGTATTAATAACGCTTTTAAGATTATTCTACAGTTTTACAGTATCGGGAATAAAAGACTCTAAGTCTGGTATAAAAGAAAGTCATCTAAATTTAAGTCTGGTATAACAGAAAGTTATCTAAATCTAAGTCTGGTATAACAGAAAGTTATCTAAATCTAAGTCTGGTGTAACAGAAAGTTATCTAAATCTAAGTCTGGTATAACAGAAAGTTTTCTAAATCTAAGTCTGGTATAACAGAAAGTTATCTAAATCTAAGTCTGGTATAACAGAAAGTTATCTAAATCTAAGTCTGGTATAACAGAAAGTTATCTAAATCTAAGTCTGGTATAAAAGAAAGTTATCTAAATCAAAGCCTGGTATAACAGAGAGTTATCTAAATCTAAGTCTGGTATAACAGAAAGTTATCTAAATCTAAGTCTGCTATAACAGAAAGTTATCTAAACCTAAGTCCGGTATAACGGAAAGTTATCTAAATCTAAGTCTTGTATAAAAGAAAGTTATCTAAATCAAAGTCTGGTATAACAGAAAGTTATCTAAATCTAAGTCTGGTATAACAGAAAGTTATCTAACAGTAACAGATGGTGTGTTATTTAATAAATAATGGAACTTGGAGTTACCGCTAACACAAGTATTATTGACAAGTATTCAGAATCATTTATATAAAGTTAATTATAGAATGGAAGGAAAAGATTAGTAAAATAGTAAGGCATTAAATATCTTTGGGTGAATTTAGACCTATACTCCAGTAATTGCACCTCAGACTGATTGATTTTCAGTCTGTTAAGGCTACCCCACAATACTTTTTTAAAATAAGATGTGAGCAAAAAATGTCTACTGTCAGATTTTCAAAATCAGACGTCACCTCTCTTATAAGGACTAAAGCTCAACATTTAGGAACATTGTAAAACACTTTAGAACACTATCTGCGTCATTTATCAGATAAAGAAAAACCACATCAACAACATTATCCCTCTCCCTTTTTCATATATTTTCAGTCACTTCCCAAAAAGAATAAACATTTATCTTCGTCTAATAATAATTCCCGACCTAAATGCCAGAGCAATATGTCATTTGCCATACTATCTGAGACCAAGTCTAGGGTAACACGGCTCCCATCTCTAAATCGAGAGGAAATTGCCATTAACTTTACGACGTGGGATGAATGAGTTATAGGCGTTCATTCCTTGCACATGTTCCGAATACACAGAGGCTCTACGTGACATTTGCTGTACTTACGACTCAGAGAGCACGTAGGCAGAGTCGAGGTTTGCCATTCACGTTTGCTAAATAAGATTTTTTTATTTCCTGGGCATATTTGGGTGTATCGATCTTGGCAAAATCAGGCAATTGCCAAAAAAGAATCTCTTATGTTGTTAATCGAGATGCGTTCAATGTGGCATTTTTCATGAATAGACAAACTGAACAAATAAATACCTTGCAAATAATCATTTCTTTAAATGTCGAGCTTTGTACAATTTATTTTTATCAAATGGCAATGATGCGGAATCTTGATGGAATGAAATCAAACAAGAAAAACTCTCCGGCTTTGAGGAGAAAATAGAACAATTTTTCCGCGTTGTTCTGTGCATTGAAGAATCATTGCTAAAACCACAGTGAATAATACGTTCAGTGTGACGCAAGGAACTTTAATGCAACAAACTTATGACACAGAAAACTCGTGAAGAATGCATTGCAGAAGAATATCAACAACATAAGTCCTCTCCTTCAAGTGCATCAAGCAAACAAAATTGGCACACTTTGAAAAGTCATTAGAAATGCATTGCAGCATTGAAAAATATCAAAAACATAATTCCTATCCTTCACTTTTACTATTAACTTCTGATAATCCCTGGCTTGTTCTCCCAATTATTCCTCGTTTTCCAAATTATGCAATACAGAAAAATATCAATGTAATTCCTATTCTTCACTTCTGAAATTGACGTCTGATAATCTCCTGGCTTGTTCTTCTAATTATTCTTTGTTCTTCAAATTGTCCAAGACGGAATCATCACAATAATTAGGT
>NC_089771.1:24317883-24330383 GCF_040412425.1 Macrobrachium rosenbergii | reverse complement strand
TTATTATTATTATTATTATTATTATTATTATTATTTATTATTATTATTATTATTATTCAGAAGATGAGTCCTTTTCACATGGTACAAGCCCACAAAAGGGACCATTGACTTGAAATTCAAGCTTCCAAAGAACATTATGGTGTTCAGCTGAAAGAAATAACAGAAGGTAATTGGAAATAACAGAAGGTAATTGGAAATACCGAAAGAAGAAATTAGTTAATTGAAAAAATAGACTGACAAATTAATAAATAAATAGGTAAAAATGTAAATGAATTATTAACGTGTCATGACCAAATGAATGCAGTAATCCCATCATTATGAAAAGGGTACCAGAAATATGAAATTACAATGAAAACGTCACATTATTGAAAAATGTTCGTACTGACCTGTAACGTTTGACCTGATTTCTCTCGAAAGGTAACCGCCTAAAGTAGGTCACGTGATGAGTGTCTCGTCAGAATTTCGTCAAATTCTGTTTGCTTGTTCTTGCAAAATTCTGCGAATAAAACACAACAATTGTTTTGAAGAGTGGTAACTCAACAAAGGCTTAACTGTGTCCCACGAAATCGAGGGAAAAATCAATAAGAACAAAGAGAAAATGATTTATTAGAATTTACTTAGGATCAATAACAGCTCATCATGTTTACTTACTTGTCAATCAGTGATTGTTTTTTATTGCCTTCAAACAATAATAATGACTCATTTACTCTCTTCAGTGGCCACCAAGACCAGTGGTCAGTCAGCGCTACAAATAAATAGATAAATAAAAATTTCTTCGGAGTAAAAGGATGAGACAGTGATTTGTGGATTTGCAGATGACGTAGCAGTTCCAGTATCCTGGAAGAGAGAGAGAGAGAGAGAGAGAGAGAGAGAGAGAGTGTTATACGGGGAGGTGTCATGAACACATATCGAAAATTTATCTCAAATGTATCGCAATCAAGTTGAAAACAGGTCAGCAACCGCATGTGGAGAACGAAGAAAGCAGTAGCAACTTGAGATAATGGCATGAAGCACTGATTAGGACCACCAGTAAGTCGTTGACATGTATTCAACCTGTTTGTGATGTGTTGCAATAAGTTGGCGACGTGTGTTCGAGTCATGTTTTACAGCGTGGACATATGGGCACACCCCGAGTGTCAAATGGTCAATGGAACCACGCAATCTTGATACAAGGGCCTCTGTTGTCCAGCTGTTCAAGATTCATGAGCTAGCCATGTTTGCCCAATTCCTCTTCCACAAAGGCATCCTATCTTGTTGAAATAACAGTATACAACAAGAGGGACATAATTAGGAGATATCTGTCCCTTCCTGGTTATAATTAATCAGACCTTCCAGTGAGATGTGCCAATCTTCCTATATTTTCTTCCTTATACTTGGGAAGATATGTTAAAATGTCAAAAAGACCACTTTTTAGCAGGTTGTGGTGCAGTGTTTCTTGACGAGTTCTGTTCTTTCATCTCCTTGTGCCTAGATGTGTTCTGGAACTTAGTAATATTTAATTTCCCTGAAATGACGCTTAATTAATAAATATATTCATAACAGAATTTATATTACCAATTCATGGTATAGGATTAGATCCGCAAAGACTGTATTGCACTTTGGGACTTGGTAAAAATTATAAATTCTCTCTCAGGACGATTGGATTATTGGAGAGAGAGAGAGAGGAGAGATTTTCAGTGTCAGTTGATTACCTTTTAAAGAAATGCATTGTTTATTTTCAGGCAAGCAGACAGACGGACAGATAAACAACGAACATATTCAATATGAAAGAACATGCATTGCTCTGTCACAGAAATTATATTTAGGAAATATTTAGGAAATGAGAATTGCCATTAAAAATGCTGTTTGGGTAACGCTGTCTGAACTAATTTCCACTGCTTTCGTCAAGACAAGTTTTAAATGCTGCTTAGAATTGCAATCTGCAAAACTACAACGGAAAATTAGGGAAAGAATACAAGGAAAAGTTATGACCAATATTTGCAGTCACACATTTCTCCTGCCTTTCATCTACACCATTCACTATCTCGTCTTGTCTTCCTCATTTTAACTTTGTCTTTTAAGCCTATGTCAAAATACCCTTCTTCCTACAGCTGCCAGAAGGTTTAGAAGTCTATAAGAACGAAACTGAATGCGGTTCCAAGTTGGATTTAGATTTTATATGATAACTGGCTGTCTCCTACACGGAAATACATGCTCTGTTGCTGATCGGAACTTAAGGATTCTGCTTGAGTCTACTACAGACGTTTGTTGATGCCAACTCTTGTTTTTGTATTCAGCTCTTGTTTTTTCATATATGCTCTTGTTTTTTTATATGTGCTCTTGTTTTCGTATTCAGCTCTTGTTTTTTATGTTGACTCTTGTTTTTCGTTAGGTCTCATTATTTTGTTGGCTCATGTTTTTTGTTAGCTCTTGTTTTTTTATGTTGGCTCTTGTTTGCTTTAGTTAGCTTTTGTTTTTGGCTGGCTCTTACTTTTTTGTTAGCTTTTGTTTGTTTTTGTTAGCTCTTGTTTGTTTTGTCATCTCTTATTATTTGCTTGATCGTTTTTGCTAGCTCTCGTTTTTTGTTAGCTTTTGTTTTTTGTTAGCTCTTGTTTTTTCCAGCACTTTCTTTAGCTCTTGTTTTAAAAGCTCTTTTTTAGCTCTTTTTTACCAGCTCTTTTTAAGCTCTTGTTTTATTCAGCACCTAGCTCTTTTTAGCTCTTGTTTTTTCAGCTCTTTTAACTCTTATTTTACTAGCTCCTTTTCAGCTCTTGTTTTATTCAGCTCTTTTTTGGGTTTATTTTTGCCACCACTTTTTATAGCTCTTGTTTAGTTCCAGTTCTTCTTAGCTCTTGCTTTTTCAGCTCTTATTAAGCTCTCGTTTTTCTTCAGCTCTTTTTTTTTTTTTGTCTTATTCCAGCTTTCTTTGGCTCTTGTTTTTCGCAGCTCTTTTGTAGTTCTTTTTTTCAGCTCTTATTTAAACCGCGTTTTACGAGTTCTCGTTTTTTCTACCTTTTTCTCTCATGATCGCGTTTTGCAACATCCTGCCCCAGTTATCAGCAATTCATAAGTCTCTCTCTCCCTCTCTTGCTTTCTCTCTCTCTCTTTGTTCCTCTCTCTCTCTCTTTTCCTCCCCCTCTCTCTTCCTCTCTCCTTCTCTCTCTTTCTTTCTCTCTCTCTCTCTCTCTCTCTTTTCCTCTCTCCCTCTCTCCATCTATCTTTCTCTCTTTTTCCTCCCCTCCTCTCTCTCTCTCTCTCACTTTTCCTCTCTCCCTCTTTTTTCTCTCTCTATCTTTTCTCTCTCTCTCTTTTTTCCTCTCTCTCTTTCTCTCTTTTCCTCTCTTACTTTCTCACTTTTTTTCTCTCTCTCTTTTCCTCTCTCTCTCTCTCTTTTCCTCTCTCCCTCTCTCTTTTCTCTCTTTTCCTCTCTCCCTCTTTCTCTCTTCCTCTCTCTCTCTCTCTGTTGCAGTTCCTCTTGACAACAGCAGCAACATTCCCCGCTTGCCAACACCATCCGGGGAGGCCGTTTAACTGTATTTCCCAAGATGGGTATCTGCGAGAAGCCTCCTTTCATGAAGAGCATTATTCTGCTGTCCTTGTCAAACTTTTATTTTTGTTACTATGATTATCTTCCCCCCCCCCTTCCTGATTTCGGTTATTTTTTCTACTCTTTCTTTTGTTTAGATTCTGTTTTCTGTTATTTGTTTCTATTGTATTTTATATTATTTCTTTTATTTGTATTATGTTTTCCTTTTGGTTATTTTTCTGTTAAAGGGTACTTTTTAGTTTACTGTGAAAGAAAACTATTGCGTCGGCTTTGTCTGTCCGTCCATAATTTTTCTGTCCGTCAATATCTTAAAAACTACTGAGGCTAGAGGACCGCAGATCTGCATTTTCATCATCCACCTCCAATCATCTAACATACCAAACTGCAGCCATCTATTCTCAGTAGTTTTTCTTTATTTGTTGTAAAAGTTAGCCATAATCGTGCTTCTGGCAAAGATATAGATAGGTCACCACCAGGACGTGGTTAAAGCTTCATGGCCGCGGCTCATATACAGCATTTACCGAGACCACCGAGAGGATCTATTTTCGGTGGCTCTAATTATACGTTGTAGCGGCTGTACAGAAAACTCGATTGCGTCGTACGAAACTTAGGCGCATTTTTTTTACTTGTTATTTGTTATTTTTGATACGGTATATGTCTAATTTTTTTTGTTATTGTTTTAGCTATTTTTTCCTTAGACCTTCTTTTTTCCAGTTCTTATTTAGCTCTGGTTTTTCAATGGCTATTGTTTCTCGTCGCTTTTGTTTTTTCCCATCTCTATTTTAGCTCTTGATTATTTTCAAACTTTCAACAGCATTCATCTCTTGTTCAAATCAATAATTGTTCCATCTTATATTTATCACTTTTCTTCCACTCCCGTACATTACTTACGTCCTCTCACATTAGTTTATAAATTCCTTATTTTCAAGATCGTGATAATAACGAAGAAAAGAGTAAATATAAGTTAAATGTCTTCTTATTTCCTTTCCTTTTATGGAATGAAATGGAAATAATAAGTATACCTTAGTTTAACCAGACCACTGAGCTGATTAACAGCTCTCCTAAGGCTGGCCCGAAGGATTAGATTTATTTTACGTGGCTAAGAACCAACTGGTTACCTAGCAACGGGACCTACGGCTTATTGTGGAATCCGAACCACATTATAACGAGAAATGAATTTCTGTCACCAGAAATAAATTCCTCTTATTCTTCATTGGCCGGTCGGAGAGTCGAATGCGGGACCAGCAGAGTGCTAGCTGAGAACGATACCCATCCTTCCAATGAGGAACCAGGAATGAAATGGAATATAAGATTTAGGCCAAAGGCCACGCGCTGGGACCTTTGATGAGATCATTTAGCGCTGCAAGGGAAATGGAGAGATAAGAAGGTTTGAAAGGTGTAACAGGAGGATAACCTTTTGCAGTTGCACTATGCAACATTTGTCAGGAGAGAGTGGAAAGTAAGGTGGAAGAAAGAGAACATGAACAGAGGCACAGCTAGAGTTCAGTTACAGAAATGGAAAGGGTCGCAGCTAGCGGCCCAAGGGACGCCGCAAAGAACATTAATAAGTAATGCCTACGGTGCACCGTGTGAGGTGCACTGACGCCACTAACCTCGCCCCCACACGGGGTCTTTCCTCTTATAGGATACTTGTCACCCTTTCCATCGTTCCAATCCCCCCCTCCCCCCCCTCCCCCGCCTTAAGAACGAACGGGAGAAAGTAATAGGATATTAAACGGGTTTCTTTGGTTCTGAATAAGTACGTATGACTTCATCGTATTCGTCTGCTGACGTAACCAACTGGTTAGTGGGGAGGCAGGGGGAGGCAGGGGGAGGATAATAGGAAGACTAGTGCAGGCTGAAATAACAAGACACATTTTGACATCTATGGGTAAATAAGGTCATGGTTTATAGGATGTGCATTGTAGGTCTGATTTTTTGGGAGCCGGTAATTTTTTGGTGATGCTTTTTGGGGAATGAGATTGTTCGGAATCTTTCTGATAATGATGAATGAGAAGTCTCTCTCTCTCTCTCTCTCTCTCTCTGTTTTATGTATATGTTCCTTAGCGCATAGTTGTTAAGATCCGACGTTAAGTATGTAACATAAACACACACACACACACACACACACATATATATATATATATATATATATATATATATATATATATATATATACATAAAGAGAGAGAGAGAGAGAGAGAGAGAGAGAGAGAGAGAGAGAGAGAGAGATATGACATCATAATCCCTTTTTCTCGTTATACATGTTAAACCTCAGCTCACAAGCAAGATTTGAACTCACGTCTTCCAAGTTACAAGCGCAGACTTTCTGTTCCTACCTGCTGTTTACCTCAGTACACTTCCATAGGGAAGCACTCATGGGTCAGTATTTCTGACATTTAAAACCACTATTTCTTGTGCCTAGGTAACGTGAGTGCTACTCGCTTTTTCAGAGTAGCATCATCCTTCTGTAGAGGTCACAGGTTGTCACACCATTTGGGAAGGTTATAATTGTACTTTTTTTTACATATATATCACTGTTCAGGTATTACGTATGTAAATGTTTGTTTGTTTCTTGTAGTATGCTCAGTTTAGCAGAAATAAACTGCAGTATAATGAAAAAGTATATAAGGGGAATTTTAGAATTTATTAGATTAGAATTATATTATCTTTTCAATGAATGATATAGCTAGCTACTCTTACAAGTATTTAAATTACTTGAATTTCCATAACACGTATTTTGTAAGGTCAGTTTTGTCAGAAACTGGAATACAATAGAAAATATTTGAATAAACATTCTAGAAATTATTGAAATAATATTAAAATCATTTTTATAGAAGAAATAAATCGTTAATCTTACAAGTATCTAAATCACTTGAATTTACAGAGCATATGGTTTGGAAGGAGGACAATTCAGCCACAATGATGTTTTTCAAAGTACCTGGATTTTCAGTCATGGGCATA
Organism: Macrobrachium rosenbergii; assembly: GCF_040412425.1. Taxonomy (NCBI): domain Eukaryota; kingdom Metazoa; phylum Arthropoda; class Malacostraca; order Decapoda; family Palaemonidae; genus Macrobrachium; species Macrobrachium rosenbergii. Next base: position 24,323,893 of record NC_089771.1, on the reverse strand, counting down.
TATTCAGATTATATAACCGCTTTCAGCATCTGATGTAGGCCTCTAAAAATCAGCCAAATCAAAGTAAAAGGTATATTATTATTATTATTATTATTATTATTATATTATTATTATTATTATCCAGAAGATGAACCCTATTCATATGGAACAAGCCCACCACAGGGGTCATTGACTTGAAATTCAACCTTCCAAAGAATATGGTATTCATTTGAAAGAAGTAACAGGAAATAAAGGGAAATACAGAGTTGATATCAATTTATTTTAGAAAAAGAAAAAATTTTATTTCCATTCTGATCAAATTCTACACACTAAGGTCTATGGAACGGGAGATCTGGTAATAAAGCTGAAGGTAAATTTATTTATTTTTTTTAATAAGTGAGATCTTTTCTTTCTGTATTTCTCTTTACCTCCTCTTAATTCTTTCTGATGAAAACCATATTCTTTGGAAGCTTGAATTTCAAGTCAATGGCCCCTTTTGTGGGTTTGTTTCATGTGAACAGGGCTCATGTTTATAATAATAATAATAATAATAATAATAATAATAATAATAATAATAATAATAATAATAATAATATATCAGTTAATGATCTCAATTCATTTCAGAAATGTTAATGATATATCATTCTGATCAAACGTTATCCACTACGGTCTATGGAAAGGCGAGACCTGGCAATACTGCGTGATTCTGAAACGCCTTACCTTCAGATAGCTTTTTCGGTCTTATCTTACAAGACTGAAGGATCAAATTCAGACTGAACCTGTGTGACTAGACGCTGCTCAAGGTGAGGCATATGTGTTACCCGTCTTGGGTTTTGTTTTTCTTTATTTCCACTGTACCTCAAGCTAGGCTTATCGGCGGGAGTCATAATCTTCGAGTTTTCAAATTCCCAGCATGCAGTTGTAATAACCATAATGGCCTCTTGACTTCTCGAATTCCTCAGACTTTTTCATACGCTTGTCACTGCAATGTCTTTGATCCGAATGCAATCTAAGGCTTTGTTTTATTTATTTTATTATTATTATTATTATTATTATTATTATTAGAAGATCAGAAGATGGACCCTAAAATTCAAGGTCCAAAGAATATTATTATTATTATTATTATTATTATTATTATTATTATTATTATTATTATTATTATTATTCAGAAGATGGACCCTATTCGTATGGAACAAGCCTTCAGGAGCCACTGACTTGAAATTCAAGGTTCCAAAGAATATTATTATTATTATTATTATTATTATTATTATTATTATTATTATTATTATTATTATTATTATTATTATTATTATTCAGAAGATGGACCCTATTCGTATGGAACAAGCCACTGACTTAAAATTCAAGGTTCCAAAGAATATTATTATTATTATTGATTATTATTAAATTCAAGCTTCCATTATTATTATTATTATTATTATTATATTTATTCAGAAGATGGACCCTATTCATATGGAACAAGCCATGGCCACAAAATTCAAGCTTCCAATAGAATATCATTGATTTATTGAAGAATTTAATGGCTTCACAAAAGAGGCCATTGACTTGTTATTATTATTATTATTATTATTATTATTATTATTATTATTATTATTATTATTATTATTATTATTATTATTATTATTATTACATTCAGATGGAATCCTATTCATATAAAACAAGCATACAGGGGCCACTGACCTAAAATTCAAGCTTCCAAAGAATATTATTATTATTATTATTATTATTATTATTATTATTATTATTATTATTAGTAGTAGTAGTAGTAGTAGTAGTAGTAGTAGTAGTAGTAGTAGTATCATTATTATTACTATTATCATTAGTATTATCATTGGTATTATTATTACTATTATTATTCAGAAGATGAATCTTATTCATATGGAACAAGCCCATAAAAGGGGCCACTGACTTGAATCAATTCAAGCTTTCAAAGAATATTGTGGTGTTCATTTGAAATAAATAACTGAAGGTAACAGGTAACAGGCGGTCAGTTATTGAAAAAGAAACAATAAACTAGAGAATTATTACGCTGATAAAAAAACGTCATTCAAATTATCAAAATACAAGAACTGTAAAGAAAGTGTGAAGAATTCGAGAAGAGGGCATTGTGGTTATTACAATAATTACATATGCATCTGGTGAAAAGTGACCAGTAGATTCTATATATATGTATATACATACATACATACATACATACATACATACATACATATACATATATACTGTATATACAAATATATATATATATATATATATATATATATATACATATATATACTATATATATGTATATATATATATATATATATATATATATATATATATATATATATACATATACACACACACGCATTCAGCGTTTCTTGCAGATACGAATGCATTCTTTTTAATTGACCTGATATGAGAATCGCCCCTTACTTTGATAGCAAGGAGATTTTCTTGTCCTTTGATAGCAGAGGTCTAACGCTGACTCCCCCCGCCCATAACCCTCCCTTTCCTCTTAGAACCGGAAATGGCGTTCCCAAAATAAAAGCCGTATCGTGTTACCTCACCCTCAGTACGAGTATATAGGTAAGGGGAGGTCCTATACACTACGTACATAGGTAGGTGGTCCTCCTAAGCTTTGAAAAGCCATCTTCTTCTCTAGGTTGCCTGTGGTAACTAGAACATGGATTTTCAGGGACTGAATTCTTGGTCTGTGATCAAGATGGGAGTTCGTTTTTGTTCATGTAAAGAAATTTTAATGGTTTTTCTTTTTATTTTGTAAAGGAAAGTTTAAAAAGCTATTAGTGACTTTTATTCCAATCCTCTCTCTTTTTATGAATCATGAGCAGTGCTTTTCTGTACCTTAACTGAAATTTATCCTTGATTTTCCATTTATAATTTCGTTCTTTATATGAATCATGAGCAGTGCTTTTCTGTCTCTTAATACTTTCTTTAATGTTTTGTAAAGGAAAGTTTAAAATCTATCCTTTCTATGTGTTCAAAATTTCGTCCATATGAATCATGAAGAGTACTTTTCTGTATCTTTCAAAAAGGAGTTTTTAGTTTTTTTTTATATTTAGAAAGGAAAGTTCAAAACCTATTCGTGATTTTTATTCAAGTCTTCGTCCTTATGAATCATGAGCAGTGGTTAAATGTATCTTAATAAAAGGAATTTTTTCCATGGAGTTCTGTGAGAACTAGTGAATACTGTACATGACACGCCTTGTTTATCAGTTAGATTTGAAGGCCAAAACTGAAAAATCTTTTGTTACGACAGATTCGTGACGATAAAAACTAAAATAAGTTTAAAAGTAAGCAGGAATGAACAAGGAATGAACAAATAATTAGAAAATGTAGACCTTCGCCAAGGCAATTTGCATGACGGCATCTGAACGGACCATCTCGTGAACAGATGAACATAGTTTAATGAAACTGAGTGAAAATAATTTCTTGCATGACAACCACCAGATACATTTATTTTAGCCTAAACCATGGACCTTGTAACCCCCTAAGTCCCGTCAAGGAACTTTGGTGCTTAATTTAATAAGAATTTTCTCTCTCTCTCTCTCTCTCTCTCTCTCTCTCTCTCTCTCAAATGAATATCTACACAGCCTTCGTTGAATCTAATGTTAATCAACAAGCAATTTGTCTCCCTGTATCAAGGTGCAAAGAACTCTCTTTCTCTGTCTGTCTGTCTGTCTCTCTCTCTCTTAAAAGAGTATCTACACAGCCTTCGGTGAATATAATTCTTTTCACTATACTGTGTCAAGGTGCAAATAACTCTCTCTCTCTCTCTCTCTCTCTCTCTCTCTCTCTCTTCTACGGTTCATTCAGCTTTTCCAAATTTCAATTAATTTTGATACTTCTAGGTGAAGGTTCTTAAGTGAGTATACAACCAACTAAAAGTCTTACAGTAATATTCATCTGTATTTACTAGTTCTCTTCAGTAACCCTTATGCAACAATGAAAAGCGTAAGACTGTGGCTAATTTGCAATCTTTTACAGTACCACGTTGATTGCCTTTTTCTTATTTTTGCTCGTGGAATACAATAGAATTCATGATAATGGAGTTTCACGGGTAATGGAGGACATTGTAATATATTCCAGGGCTCACCTTCCATAATCTCCTACTATTTCCTTCTACAATTCCCTTTAATACACGTTGAGACATCAATACCTTCGTTATATTGTTTTGTGGAATGACAGAAAACAATTTCTTGGGGATTTTTACAACCAGTACAAAATAGCCATTAATGAAACTGAAACCTAATATCCCGAAGTCTTAAGTATTTATATGAAAGAAGTTAAGTATACCTTAGTTTAACCAGACCACTGAGCTGATTAACAGCTCTCCTGGGGCTGGCCTGAAGGATTAGATATATTTTACGTGGCTAAGAACCAGTTGGTTACCTAGCAACGGGACCTACAGCTTATTGTGGAATCCGAACTACATTATAGCGAGAGATGAATTTCTATCACCAGAAATAAATTCCTCTAATTCTTCATTGGCCGGTCGGAGAATCGAACACGGGCCCAGCAGAGTGCTAGCCGAGAACGATACCAACCCGTCCAATGAGGAACTAGTATTTATATGGAGTCCAATGTTTTGGTTACTTATCAGAAACGTAAAAGTATAATGATTTTGGTCTTAGTTCTAAGGTTCTAGGTATCTAGCCTATGTTCTAGAGACCTCACGGTAAATAAGTAGTTATGAGTAATTAGAAGTGTTTACTTCGAAATTAAAGTTTAAAGTTCTTATTTACATTAAGCCTAGAGCGTCAGTTATTTAACTTTGAATTAAAAACTTAGAACTTGGCTCAAGTTTAAAGTTTTATGCGATCAAGTTTAGTCTGAAGTCCTTATCTGAAAGCACGGAGTTCTTTTTGAAGTTACCCAAACTTCAAAAAGTCGAGCCTAATTTCAAAAGGGGACTTTAATTTCTGATACGAATCGAACTCTTAAAGCTAAGCCTAATCTCTAATCTAATCTTGAAAGCTAATAAAAAAGCTAAGTCACTTCAGAAACTTCGTTTTTAATTTGGTGTTTACAAACACATTCCAAGCTAGGTTGTCCACGAGGCAATTTCACTAAACTGGTTTGAGCCAGTTGGCTGAAAATAAAACACGATACGAGATTAGACAGAGAGAGAGAGAGAGAGAGAGAGAGAGAGAGAGAGAGAGAGAGAGAGAGGGGTTGGGAATGAAAGATAAGATAGCCGCCACGATTTGGCAGGGGACCGTAGGCCTAAAGAATGTTTATTTATAAACCTCGAGGGCAGGTAACGCTAAACTCAGGTTTCAAACTCGATCCTTCTAGGCTGAATTGGAACCAGAATTTCGGGGCTCGTGGCGCTTATCAGTGCCAGGGCGATAGGCCTTTGTTTTCCTTTGTTTTTGTTAGCTTATTATTTTCTAGTTTTCTGTAAAGGAAAGTTATTGTGCCGGCTTTGTCTGTCCGTCCGCACTTTATTCTGTCCGCACTTTTTCTGTCCGCACTTTATTCTGTCTGCACTTTTTCTGTCCGCCTTCACATCTTAAAAACTACTGAGGCTAGAGGGTTGCAAACTGGTATGTTGATCATCCACCCTCCAATCATCAAACATACCAAATTGCAGCCCTCTAGCCTCGGTGATTTTTATTTTATTTAAGGTTAAAGTTAAAGTTAGCCATAATCGTGCTCCTGGCAACTATATAGGATAGGCCACCATCTAGCCATGGTTAAATTTTCATGGGCAGCGGCTCATGCAGCATTACACCGAGACCACCGAAAGATACATCTATTTTCGGCGGCCTTCAGTATACGCTGTAGGGCTGTACAGAAAACTCGATTGCGCAGAAGAAACTTCGGCGCATTTTTTACTTATTTAATTTGTAAACAAACGGGCATAGAGAAATATAAACTTGTATGAAATGATTTCTCTCGTATAGAAATACTTGTATGAAGTAGTTTCTCCCGTACAATGCATTCGAACGCACTAAGACTGCTTGCTCAAGTTAGAAATAAACTAGTTTCTCCAGAATAGGATGGG
>NC_089771.1:24305383-24315383 GCF_040412425.1 Macrobrachium rosenbergii | reverse complement strand
CTCTCCTCAGAAGAGCAAAGGTAGGGTGTATCTTCCATATCAATAATAATAATAACAATAACTTATACAAGTATGTATGTATCTAAGTGTGTATGTATGCTATATGAGTAAATGTATGTATACATATATGCATACATGTATACCTGCTTCTCTCCTCATGAGAGCAAGGTTAGGGTGTACTTTCCACACCAATAATAATAATAATAATAATAATAATAATAATAATAATAATAATAATAATAATAATAATAATAATAGGGGTGGAGGCATTCTCTGAGCGCATAGCACTGAAAACAATGGCTGTTTCTACGGCATTAAATTTACATAGAGACTGTATAAATTGTATGCCGTATAAACAGCCATTATTTGAATAATAATAATAATAATAATAATAATAATAATAATAATAATAATAATAATAATAATAGTGGCTTTCTGCACTGGATTGATATTGTGTATTCACGTTAACCCTGAAGAATGTACAAATTTATTTATCTAGTTAAGCAAAAAATCTATAAACAATAATATAAAAGACCATTACTGACTATACGAAACGAGAGGATATGATTTGGAATACCAAGTAACGACTTTTAGAGGGTACAGTGACATCTAGTGGCAAGTATAAGTAACACTGGGTGAAATTTTTGTTATTGAAAAGAAACTATTTTACCTTTCTTCAGCAAGGCCGCAAAAAATATTCGTATGAAGCTATATAATCAATGAAATGAATTGAATTATTTTTCCTCTAAAACTTAGGGCTAAGTAGGAAGCATCTGGAACAAAATTAAAAGCTTTCAAGAAACATACGTCCCTCGTTCTGGCAACACTTGAAATCACCGGTCCTTCCCAGAGAGGAAACAGGATGGCAAACGTAAATAAAGTAATAACATACTCCTATGGACAAAATAATTAAATATGCTTTGTCTGAATGGATGAAAGGTAAAATAATTTCTATTATTCTAGTCTAGTTGGGTTGAGAAAATCAAACAATTTGCCTCATTGACTAAAATGCCTCTATTTTCAAAATTTTGAACGTTGGCAATCGTGAGTTTTCAATGATTGCTTAGTGCACGCAGTGAGATTCCTCTCAGTTTTGCCCTGAAGAAAGCTTCACAAACATGGAGATATAGATAAGATAGAATTAAATGTCCTTATAATTATAATAATAATATTACAATGAATAATATAAGATTATGTTGATATTATTTTTCTAGTCTGCTGAAATTCCATAAAACGAGAAAGCTTAGTAGAAAATAGCTTGGTTAAATTCGGCCGGCAAGTTGCCCATCAGAGTAGCCAACCTTACAACATAAAGATGAGAACGAAAATGTGAAATAATGCCACGCGTGTCTATTGTTAAAGGGATATGCCATAGAAATCAACAGAAGTAATATGTCTCAGTCCGTATACAGTAAGAAATCTCATTCATCTCTACAACAAAAATCTCTACTTGAAGTTTTTATATTGGCTCTTCTGAGTTGTGCCGGCCACAGTTCATCATTCTCTGCAGTAACTAAAAAATTTATTATGTTTCCATCCTCGGGAACGTTGATACAGAACTATATTTGATTTTAAAGCATTATTGAAAGATAATTCGCTTTTCCTGTCGAGAAATAACCAGAAAATTGTTGCTCTTCACTCATTGCCACGTAGAATCGTTCTTTTAGGATATTGGTTTTGCAAAAATGTCTTTATATTGGTTACTCTATCCAACATTGAGAAGTGCCCATATACGTAAATTAGTCATTCTGATCAAAGAAACCTTAAATAAATTGATAGAATTCACCTAGTGTTCTTTAATTTGCAAATCTTCGGTCACGAGAAACCTTAAAAGAATCGCAGTGTTTAGAATCCATGTTGCTTGCAGCCAGGAATTCAAACCTTTACAAACTTTACAAATGGGGAATTGAAGAGAAAATGTTGCTTCATGTGGTCGTTATCGAGATGAAAACTAAGACTAAAAGTTAATGTTGCTGTCTGTCTCTGATGTACCCTAGGGGTAGTTGCATATTTGTGTATGATGGAATACGACATATTGTAATTCGGTTGGTAATACTAGATGGGCGTTCCCCAAGGGCCTCTCGACTTCTAAGTGTTTCCAGAACCAAAAGCATGAATTTCCTTGAACAATGTTTAATTTTATATCAAATGCTCCCGAGTCTGATGTTAATATTAGACGGGAACTCAACTTCCACTTTATTACAGTCCTGGCACCCAAGTTTAAGGAAATATTATATTACCTTGCTACAGAAAACACAGCAGTTTCTTGTTTGAATGGGAGATGTTTTTAGCAATCACTAGATGGCGTATGTGGCTCCTTTTTCAGAAAATAGAACTGGAAAAATCCAGTTTTGAGTAACGTTTTCAGTGTCGCCTGAGGCAAAGTGGTAGTTTCCGGCGACCAGTTATTGTATAATTGATGCATGAACAGCATTTACAATAGTTACTGAACTTGTGGTTTAAAACTTCGCACGTTAAGTATTTTTTCGTGTATTCAAAAGGAAATAATATATGAATAATATTATCCATTGAAAGTTTTATAGATTAGAATGCACTCGTAGAAGCTACCTGAAATAGTAAAATCATTTCTACTGATAATGTTAAAAATATGTAAGGTAGGTTGGTTGCAAATTAAGGTTCATGAACACATCTGTAACGTTATGTATTTTATCTTTGTTCTCGTATTTATAAAAAGAGTTATGACTTAATAAGTTGATGGCTTCAAGGAATTGTGTACTTTAGTATATTTACAAAATAATAATAATAATAATAATAATAATAATAATAATAATAATAATAATAATAATAATAAATAAATAAATAAAGTGCATATTCTGGGTACTGAATTAATTATTAAACAAATATTAATGCTACAAGAAAAGCATGACACTTTTGCCTAAGATAACACGCTAGTTTTTTCCGAATTTTTGGATGTTCATTTTTTTTTTCTTTCGTTTTTAACGGAAAGGAGTAATCTAGCGACGAACATAATTAGCATTAACGGAGATATCTGAAACAGGAATTATTATTTAGAAGTTGATTTAATATTCGGGTGAATTTGTTACGTACTGTAAAAGCATGTTTTTGTATGCAACGGTAAATTATGTGACCTAAGAACATTTATAAATGCATTTTCCTCCAGGAGTCGCGGTTGAGGGTCGGAGGAGAGGGGGGGGGGTGATATGTGAGATGGGTGGGGGAGGGGGAATGGGACCAAGGCATCAGCCTTCAATTTCCTACTATTCCAGGTTGTTAAGCTTGACTGCGATCCACCCCATTCGGCTGACCACCAGTCGCACAATTCGCAACGTAGTTCAACAGAAGCGCAAGAACTTGTAAATAATTGTCCCCTCTCCATTGGGAATCGCTGGAACGTCCTGAAGGGCATTTTAGTTTATTGTACCATTGCTGACGTTTCTCTTGTGCGCCATGGAATTTGTTGCATTATGAGATGAAAAGTCTTTTAAATAAATCGGTATTTTAAGTGTTCTGTCCGTCCGCATTTTATTGTGTCCGCACTTTTTTCTGTCCGCACTTTTCCTATCCACATTTTTTATGTCCGCCCTCAGATCTTATAAACTACTGAGGCTAGAGGGCTGCAAATTGGTATGTTGATCATCCACCCTCCAATCATCAAATATACCAAATTGCAGCCCTCTAGCCTCCTCAGTAGTTTTTATTCTATTTAAGGTTAAAGTTAGCCACAATCGTGCTTCTGGCAACGATATAGGATAGGCCACCACCGGGCCATGGTTAAGGCTTCCTGGACCGCGGCTCATACAGCATTATACCGAGACCACCGCAATATAGATTTTTTTTCGGTGGCCTTGAACAAGGTCTATTGACCTTGGCCTTGATTATACGCTGTAGCGGCTGTACAGAAAACTGGATTGCGGCGAAGAAACTTCGGCCCATTCTTTGCTTGTTTAATAACCTCTCCGCTTGTCGTGCATGGACTTGACAAAATGTTACCAGGAAGCTGCTGAATATAATCAATATTTTATTTTGCACCGATTTCACGTCCGTATATCACCACAGAGCTTACGAAACTGATTTACAATCCTTATGTCATAAGCAACTTCAGTCTGTTTAATTTCCAATTCACATTCAGATTGTCCATCGTTTGAATTGACTTTTTGAGTCTTTCAACTCAAACTGATTGATTGATTATGGCTGCTAACACTGGCGTCACAACTTTCAACTCAAGGAGACCTGTACTGGATATCATCCCTCCTAAGTATCTGAAAAATTCAGGATCATCAGTCCTTTCTCCATCTAGAGTTATTCCATCCCTCTCTGCATATTTTACTCTCTTTATCATGTTTTTCTCAGATTTACCTCGAGTTCCATCTCCGTTCATAGGATGCATCCTATTGAGCAAGCTCTGTAAAATCTTATATGGTGTTTTGCTGACTCAAACAGCATCATCTGCGTTGTCGAATATCTATGGCTGATCCAGTCTAGACATGGTGGCCAGTAATAAAGTCGCAGGAAAAAAAAGTCAGGAAAAAAAATCACAATTTTGGCTAGGAAAAAAGTCACAGGCAAAAAGTCACGTTAACTTACAGTCTTTTGTTTATGTTTTTCCTGTAATCCCCAACGGGCTTGTACTAAACACGCAGCAAAGGTGGATACATACCGTGTTAAAACCCCTGGGGGTCACTATCTAGGAAAGATGAATGTGACTTTTTTCCTGTGACTTTTTTACCTGTGGCTTTTTTACCTGGATTCCTAGAATTAATGGGTATTAACCCAGTATGTATCCACATCTTTGGCTTGTTATCTACGCGTCACCTACTCCAAGGCGCTAGTACTAAACATGGCGGAAGCTCCTTGAGACGCCGTGTTTAGTACTAGCCCCTTGGGGATCAAAGTATTATATTCACCCATTTTTAGTTTTCTGTAAAAGAAAATCATCATGCTGGCTTTGTCTGTCCGTCCGCACTTTTTCTGTTCGCCCTCATATCTTAAAAACTACGGAGGCTAGAGGGCTGCAAATCGGTATGTTAATCATCCACCCTCCAATCATCAAGTATACCGAATTGCAGCCCTCTAGCCTCAGTGGTTTTTATTCTATTTAAGGTTAAAGTTAGTCACAATCGTGCTTCTGGCAACGATATAGGACAGGCCACCACCAGGCCGTGGTTAGTTTCATGGGCCGCAGCTCATACAGCATTATACCAAGACCACCGAAAGATAGATCTGTTTTTGGTGGCCTCGATTATATGCTGTACAGAAAACTCGACTGCGCCGAAGTTTCTTCGGTGCATATTTTACTTGTTATAGTGTGTGGTCGATAAATTTTTATATTCTTCTTCTTCTTCGTTTAACGTGCTTTTTTCCCATTTTTTTTATATGGGGTAAGCATGATGCCTTCTTTTGAAGGACTTTGATTTGGCGTTGGAGTAGACCGTAGCCTCGATCGGCTGCCCTGCCTGACATCGCTTAGACCCCGGTAGCGCATATGTACATGTATCGTACCAAATCCCCAGCTCCCTTTCTCCCAGCAGCGAGGAGAATTGAGCAGTTAGGTTGACAGTTCGAGACGTGTGAGGTGTCTGTTATGTTTTTAGAGGATGTTGGAGTGGCTTTGTTTGTGTGTGTATTAGTCTGTAACACCCATTTACTTTCAGCAAACCTATCCGTTGATTACATACATAATCCCGGGGTGTCTACATGGATAGCAAAGTGTCCTCCTCTCTGACCGGTTGGCTGCGGATTTGAACCCGCGCCACAGACCTCTATGAAGTCCAAGGCTGCTGCTCTACCGACCTAGCCATCAAGGCTCTAATAAATTTTTATATTAATAAACGATATCTTCGTGCAGCCGTCTACTTTTCTTAGCATGAGTTTAGCCTGGACTTGGACAAAGGTGGATACATACCGGGTTAATACAGACATAATGTTCCCCAGTAACAACTGTCTGTTTACTGCCAATTTTATTCAAAAGGCTCCATCAACTTTCTAGCATTGTATCGATGTCTTTCCTTAGTCTATTTAGATGAGCATGCTTATTTTAATCAACAGTGACGTAAATGCAATGCTTCTGTACTGACAGAGAGAGAGAGAGAGAGAGAGAGAGAGAGAGAGAGAGAGAGAGAGAGAGAGTGAGTCTACTGGTCGTCACATATATATATATATATATATATATATATATATATATATATATATATATATATATATATATATATATATTCGTCGCTCGATTACTCCTTTTCGTAAAAAAAAAGACTCAAAAATAATACTAGTAACCAAATAGTCTGTAAAGATAAACTAACGTATAGTACTAACCAGAAGTATCATGCTCTTCTTATAATATTTGTTTGATAATTAAAACATTATCCTCAAGTATGGATTTGATCTGTTTATTATACACACATCCATATATACAAATATGTGTGTAAAGATATATATATATATATATATGTGTGTGTGTGTGTGTGTGTGTAAAATTCGTAGAGCTTCATCCCCCCCGAATACACCTCAAGAATGCAGATCTGCATCAACTAGGTCAGTACTCCAAGGAAACCCGACGTTTGTGACCATTTCCAAGGCTGCTCAAGTTGAAGCTCCTCTGTCTCTAGGTAGCCGAATGTTAAGAGAAGCCTTGACAGCCTATATTCATGTCAAGAACATCCCCAGTGGACGGTGCCAGAGACAGGTGTCGTGTTTTTTTAAGGTGTGCGTTTGACGTGACCGAAGACTAGAGGCACTTTTATAAAAACTACGACAATAAACAAAGTTAATATTAATTAATTGATATATTTTTGGATGATTTTCTTATTCATCTTTGAGGTGGAGTGATATGTCCTTGTGTCAGTTACTTCTCACTGATAACTGAGTATCAAGACGTGCACTTTGGGATATCTCCAGTGAACCTAAGTACAAGCGTTTCTGTCAAGTCCAGTCAATCTCTCTCTCTCTCTCTCTCTCTCTCTCTCTCTCTCTCTCTCTCTCTCTCTCTCTCTCTCTCTCTCTCTCGGGTTATTTATCTGTTTGTGACCTTTATTTTGTTTGGGTACGAACCTCGCAAGTGCTAAACAAGATTCCCTTTTAGTCCAGAGGGAACAGAATTTGCAGCCTCCTTCTGAGCCAAATCTTAACACAACAGTCCACTGGCCTCCGCTCTGTGTACTACGAGAGATGTAATTCCCTCTTTAAAATGTTATAAATAGATCTCTAAGGGAATATTATGATGTTTAGCTGCTATACCTTATCCTATTTCCCTATTACCTTCTCTGGCTTCTTTCGAGAGAACTATATTCTTTGGAAGCTTGAATTTCTAGTCAATGGCCCCGTTTGGGGGCTTGTTCCATATGAATAGGGTTCCTCTTCTGAATAATAATAATAATAATAATAATAATAATAATAAATAATAATAATAATAATAATAATAATGAACCAAACAAAAACTTCTTTCAGTTTTCTTCTGAAGATGGGAGAAACCCACAAGATTCCTGTGTATAACTTGTTTACTTGTAAATATTCACATATATTACTAGAATCTCAGTACTTTCAGCTTGCTTATTTGTAAATATTCACATATTACTTGAAAAGGGTCTTTCAGGTTAGGACCCTTTTTCAAGAGATGTGAAGGTAGACAGGCTGGTTCAAGGCCCAGCAAGGCCCAGACTGCTGGGCCTTCTAGTAATATGTGAATATTTACAAGTAAACAAGATATACACAGGAATCTTGTGGGTTTTCCTTCTTTAATAATAATAATAATAATAATAATAATAACGGAGAGGCAAATCCACAGTTATGTATATGTGCATATATATGTAAAAAAGGTAAATCAATATAGATAGCTTTAGTTCCCCTTTTCAATCTCAACTTTGAAAAGGGGTCAGTTCTATATTGATTTACCCATATATATATAACTTTTCTCCATTTTACTCATGCTACTCTGGTATTTTTAATAATAATTAATAATAATAATAATAATAATAATAATAATAATAATAATAATAATAATAATCTCCTTTCTTAAAGTGAAAAAGGATTATTTAACAGCTTAACATAATTTATTAAGATAATACTGTCTTGTGGTGACTGTTGAAAGGGAACAAGGAGAACTTTTGGAGTAAGTTCAATTCAAGATCGTACTCTGTGGCCATATTTATACGACTCGCATTTAAGTGGAAATCCCGTTATAATTCTACAGTCATTAGAAGTGATTTAATAATAATAATGACACCTACATAAAAATCTCTGATTTGAGGCCAACATACTTCTCTGAAAATATCATCCGCTTTTTTTTTATATTTGAGAATAATGACTGAGTAGTATCTAAAGTGAATTGACGTGGGAAGATACGGTAGATCAACAGTTACAGTATTGCAATTCGTTCTCTATAAACATTTGATAGGAAAAGATATATATATATATATATATATATATATATATATATATATATATATATATATATATATATATATATATATATATATATATATATATATATATATATATATATATATATATATATATATATATATATATATATATATATATATATATATATATATATATATATATATATATATATATATATATATATATATATATATATATATATATATATATATATATAATCATTTTGTGTGTGTGTGTGTGTGTATATATATATATACTGTATATATATATATATATATCATGATTATAATCACCGGTTTACGACTTTAGGTCTGACCGGTTTCGACTTTATTTTCAAACTTATGGTCGGTATTTTTGTCAGTATTGTCCGCTGAGAGTATATTGTGATTTTTAGCCAAATGAGTTTTGAAGGCCACTCCTACCTTGACACCGGCCTGTGGGTGGATATGTAGTCTCCAACGGTTGTGTATGTTCGTCAGTACTGTTCCTGTAGTATATATATTTGTGACTTCTAATACTCTGTATCAGTCCTTCGTCAATGGCTTGAAAATAAAGTCGAAACCGGTCAGGACCTACACCACGTCTCTTATTTTTCACCTGTGGTAATGTGATATATATATATATATATATATATATATATATATATATATATATATATATATATATATATATATATATATATATATATAAATATAAGAGATCACTCTGCAATATGCAAAACGCAAATTGATATGAAAAACTGTGAAATAACAGCCTCAGCACAACACGAGCTTAAGACTCTAGAGTCAATTTTCACATAAACACTCGTTCCCTCGTTAAATGCCCAGACGTCTTCCACACCTTTCTTTATTTTGTCATTTTTCTGGTGTTCTGTTTATTTCTTACCAGTTCTACCTTTTTATGCTTAGTCACTTTTTAGACATGTGCTGGGTAGGCTTGGTATTTTAAGAAATGTCATTTTATCTTCGTAATTGTATGTGGTGAAGTTCCTTTTCATTAAACGAAATTGTATTTATCATTGCAGCCTTGAGAGTGTAATGGATTATTGCGAAACGCCGTCGACCACAGTAAATGTTTATATATATATATATATATATATATATATATATATATATATATATATATATATATATATATATATATATATATATATATAGATATATATATATATATATATATATATATATATATATATATATATATATATATATATATATATATATATATATATATATATATATGGTGGTCCAAATGACAACACTGCATTACGTTGCTATTTCTTCTGTACGAATAATCCATAAGAATATTCCTACTTGTTCAACATTTAGAAAATAACACCCAGCGATTTCTCTGTGCTACAACACTGTTTAATGACAATAATTAATACCCTCTCTTTGCCGTAGCTCACCCAGCATATGCAATTTGATGCCGACAACATGAAATTAATTGTAGCTTGAAGACGAAGCCTTTTCACCAAAACATAAAGAACTCTGATTTAATCACTGTGTTTAATTGACTGTATACGGTTACCGTTACTTCTTGTCTTGAGTTCTGTGTCTTGTTTAATCATTCATTCTCGTGTTTTCCTTTTTACCTCTCTTCTTCTCCTTATGCTTTATTCCTT
>NC_089771.1:24280383-24300383 GCF_040412425.1 Macrobrachium rosenbergii | reverse complement strand
TTAGTAATGAAAAATTATGTGGCAAGGGAGACAACTGCGTTTTGCCTCGTCGATGCTATGAACGTCTTAGGTGGAACGTAATAATAATAATAATAATAATAATAATAATAAGATGAACCCTATTCATATGGAACGAGCCCACAAAAGGAGCCATTGTCTTGAAGTTCAAGACGCTTACAAAGAACTCGGTGTTCATTTGAAAGAAGTAACAGAAGGTAACAGAAAATGCAGAAAGATGAGATCAGTTATTAGGAAAGGAAAATATAAATTAACACATTACTAAATTAGATAAAAATGATAATAATATAAGAAGGAAGAAGACCCTCTCTTAAACGGGTTCTGTTAAATACGGTGGCTGCATCATTAGAGTTAATTTTATGCTGAGACTGAGTTTTCTTGTAATTATTTACTCTTCCACTTTAATACTGGATAATAACTGACCCGTGTTCATATTTTGGTAAGGAGAAATAAGCTGCTCATGTATTTCTCTTTATCAAAACATGACAACTGGCCAACTTATGTCAAATATTGACTTGGAAAGAGTAAAGAATTATCAGGAAATTTAAGAAGAATCAACATGAAATTAACTCGAATTATGCAGCCGTCCAACAATAATAATAATAATAATAATAATAATAATAATAATAATAATAATAATAATAATAATAATAATAATTCTTTATTCCACTTCAGAGTATTTTACCATAGATGATATTATTACCTAATATAATTTGTAAATGTTACCCAAAATACGAATTTGTAGAGCGAGACCAAATGGAAATCAGGACATTTTGAATAATAATAATAATAATAATAATAATAATAATAATAATAATAATAATAATAATAATAATAATAATAATAACCCCGTTATTCCACTGCAGAGTTACGGTTGGTATTATTTTACATTTTATGAATTTACATTTTCAAAAAAAGGGAAGATGTGGCGTCTACATACAGGAAGAAAAGTAAAATAGTCAGCCATTGGTGCTGAACGCTGGATCTGTGTACACAAAGGCTAGTGCTCCTCGATACTCGCCCGCATGGAGATGATGAATATTAATAGAGTTCGTAATTATATACACACACACACACACACGTACGTATATACGTACCTACACACACATACAGTTTATATATAAATATATATATGTATATAAATATAAATATATACTGTATATATATATATATATATATATATATATATATATATATATATATGTGTGTGTGTGTGTGTGTGTGTGTATTTATATATATTATATATAAAAATATATAATATATATATTTATATATACGAATATATATGTATATACAGTATATACATATATACTGTATATATATATAAATATATATATATATGTGTGTGTATGTATATATATTTAACGATAAAAGTTAAACAGCAGAACAACTGCCGGAATAAATCAACATAGACATTTACTTAGGCCTCACCAAAAGCGTAATGTTCGTTATGCAAGCTTAAGCGAAAAATCAGATAGAACTGATGTCTGGAGCATTATAATAATATGTAATAACACTGTTTCTATAATCAACTTAGAACCTGCATTAACATCACTAAAAAATGGAAATCATATTCTGCACTAAATATTCAAAGGCGATTTAAAATAGAAACTAAAGATTATAGTGAATTTTCCGGGTTACTCTAAGACAGCTGTTCATTATCTGAAGATCAACCTTCGTATTGAAAAATCTTGCTTTTGAATCATATTCATAATTTTTTCATATATTTTCGGTATTAAATGTTAATGGTAGGCCTAAGTAACGCCTTCAATAGTAAGAATTCAACAAAAAAAAAAAAGATAAATAAATTCATCTATAGCTACTGAATTAATATTGAAATATGTAAAAAATATTCTTCAGACCTTTTACCAAAGGGTTTAATAATCAGGCATTTAAGACTGCATTTAAAATTACATTTGAAATTGAATTTGAAATTATATTCGAAATTACATTTGAAATTACATTTAAATTACATTTGAAATTATATTTAAAATAACATTGTAGAATTTAAAAAAATAATTAAGAATATATGAGTTTAGAAATCATAGGCCTACCTCAGATGCAGCGCCAACCTTAAGGTATCTCGTGTAGTTATCTATCTCTCTCTCGCTTTCCTTCCGTTTCTCCTCTTTATCACATTTCTCCTATCTTCTCTTCCTCCCTCTTGTTCTCCTTCGAACCTGGGCTGCAGAAAGAAAGGACATACTCTTAAACACAAGCACAGAAATGACTAAAAATAAGACCACAAAAGAAATATATTAAACCGAATATAAAACACAAAGAAAAATATAAACCTGGGGTCTGTAAACCATGAAGGAGACTGCTCGAACAAGTTCTCCCTCACCTTAGGATGAAAGACTATATACTTAATCCCTGCATACACACAGGCCATAGAAAACACGTGTAATAATGAGCTAGCTGCAGGCGGCTCCGTGACTAAGCTCACATACCTTGCAACGTGCGAGCTAGGTCTACAACTCTGAGTCTACTGCTTTGAGTCTACAACTTAGAGTAGGAGCAGAGACGTCACTTGAGCTAGGTCTACAACTTTGAGACTACTGCTTTGAGCCTACAACTTTGAGTAGGAGCACAGACGTTATGAGATAGGTCTACGGCTTTGAGTCTACAACTCTGAGTAGGAGCAAAGACGTCATATGAGATAAGTCTACAGTTTTGAGTCTACAACTTTGGATAGGAGCAGAGATGTCCTGTGGTAGGTCTACAGCTTTGAGTCTACAACTTTAAGTTACAGCTTTGAGTAGGAGTAGAGGTGCCATGAGACAGGTCTACAACTTTAAGTCTACGAGTCTGAGTAGGAACAGAGACATCATATGAGACAGGTCTACAGCTTTCAGTCTACAACTTTGGATAGTAGCAGAGACGTCATGAGACAGGTGTACAACTTTCAGGCTACAACTTTGAGTAGGAGCAAAGATATGAGTAGGTCTATAGCTTTGAGTTTACAACTTTGAGTAGGAGCGGAGACGTCATATGAGATAGGTCTACAGTTTTGAGTCTACAACTCTGAGTAGGAGCAGAGACGTCATGTAAGATAGGTCTACAGGTTTGAGTCTACAACTCTGAGTAGGAGCAGAGACGTCATATGAGATAGGTCTACAGTTTTGAGTCTAGGCTACAACTCTGAGTAGGAGCAGAGACGTCATATGAGACAGGTCTACAGTTTTGAGTAGGAGCAGAGACGTCATGAGATAAGTCTACAAGGCTCGTTCATAAGGTAGGTCTACAGCTTTGAGTACGAACAATTACGTCATGAGACAGGTCTACAGCTTTGAGTACGAAGAGTTACGTCATAAGATAGGTCTGGTCATGTGGTAGGTCTACCACTAGGAGAAGAAATAGCCATGCCTTCGCATAGGCCTACAACTTTGAGCATCAAAACTTTAAGTTGCAACAGTGAGTCGTTAGCCAGGTCTACAACTTCGATATGTCAACAAATTCAGCATCAACAATGACATCTAGGCCCATATCTTGAAGTAACGTACCAGCAGTGACGTCACGACCTAAATGTATAGCTCCCATATCACTTACGACCTTCTATTTTTCAACCTGAGCATGAGCACTTACGTCAACGAGCTAAGTGTGCAACTTGCAACCTGAGAATCTTCTCAAGTTGCACACTTAACTCGTGACGTAAGGGCAGATACGGCGTGAGCTAAAGCTATCAACTGCACATAAATTGTGACTCCATAAGTCATAAGTAGGTGTAAGTAATAAGGTCGCGAGTAACTATTCATAATAGGCCTATTTTAATGTATTATTATATATTTAGTCATTAAATACTCATAAATGCTCACAATGTATCTATCTAGACTTATTCATTTTCCTTTTATAATATATATTTCATTCTTGATTCAGACTGTCCTTGTTACATTTAAAACGCTATAATGATCGTCATTATATAATAATATTCCTATTGTACATCATATATATCCATACATCGGAAAGAAAAAAAAACTTTTTTCACTGTACTCGTATGTTATAAACGTCCGAGTTTATTTTTTATATATTGTAAGTCTAGTTTCTCTTTCACTTACCACCTTTTAATTGAAAAGACATCCAAAAATTATCATTTCATAAGTCTTCGTAACATTTTTTTAATAAGTTTTCGTCTATCGTCACTCTTTGAGAGACTGATCAGGCCCTGAGACTGATAACTACAAAATGATAACTTGAAGTTCAACGACCTTGGAACAATTGTGGCTGCAAATCAGAATAATAATTATTTTTTTATATCACCATCTGCAACTGAACAACAGCAAGATGTTAATTCCAAATTATAATAATAATCTATTTGATATCAACGTCCACGTCTGAACTACAGAAAGAATCTAAGCAAAAGAATGACGATTCTTTCGAGTGTCTAATAGAAGCTAAGCAAAACATTTCGACCTAACGTTTGTTCCTTCGTACATTTGTCGTAATAAACATAATTATTAACCTAACTGTCTCATAGTCGTAACAGAATTCAACTAACATCATCCAGCACTGAATTCGGTGAATTTCGACCCGCCAATGTTGGAGATAAACAAGAAATTCGAGCGAATCAAGACGAATAAACAAGGAGAAATCAGCCGCCAACTTCTCTGATGACAAGGAACATCCAACCTTAGCAAAATCACGCCTCGGACACGTGAGGAGAGAGAGAGAGAGAGAGAGAGAGAGAGAGAGAGAAAGGCCAACCTCTTGGTGGTGGCGTTCACTAGCGTACCTAGGTAGATATGATGCAACTAAGGAGTGCAGTTGCTGTAGGGAGTTAAGTTTGCAAACTGACATGATGCAATAGTATCGTACTCTTAAGTAGGATAGTAATCATAATTATAATAATGATATTGATGATATTTTGGTGACAATAACAAAGGCGATGATTACTGTAATGATTAAATTAAAATTAAAGAGGGGGAATTATGGAGAAACTAAAGGAAAATATTAAAAAATGAAAATGAATAAACTACATTTGAAGAAACTCTAGGTAGTTAATATACATAAATATGTATATATATGTATATATATAAGCAACCTTTAAAAAACTTTCATCATGCATTATAAACCCACACGAAAGAAAAAAAACATGCCAATAAACAAACGCTAAGCTGCCATTGGTTTTAACAAATGTTTACAAACATGAAGGCAGAACGTGGTATCGTCAGTGTTGCCAACACGAGGTGAGCACATTATTCTTATGTGCACTACCAATCGTATATGAAAGGCAAGGACGATTATTTTAGTACTGATTTCTATAAACAGCAAGTTTCAACCTTGCTCTGATTTTAAAAACTGTTTTGGAATTATTATCATTTTACTTTTGGATAATCAACTTATGACTGCTTCACCTTGATATATTATATATATATATATATATATATATATATATATATATATATATATATATATATTATATATATATATATATATGGTCTATTTTAAATCAATCTAACTGTCAAGATAAATATTCAGAGAAGACTGGCTATTAACATATTATTATATATTATTATTAGGCCCTCGCTTAAACAAGTCCCGTTAAGTGGGGTGGCTGCACAATCTGAGTTTACAAAATTTGTAATTTTTTCCCCATTTTACGTTAATATTCGACACAAATTAACTCAAATGAAACAGGCATCCCATTTAACAGACATTATTATCTTTGTATTTATAACTATATATCGTTCATTTAATGCATTGTTTCTGAGATACTGCTTTCAACGAACGAAGATAAAATACAACATTTTTCAAACCCTAACATACATTTCAGTCTTACCACTTTCGTTAATATTCACTCAATCACAGCCTCCTTTCCAAACACCACCTTGTCAACCACACAACTTGAAATAAAAAAATTAAAAACAAAATTAAACAAAATTTACAAGGCAGTAAATGCTAACACCCTTTGAAGTACCCTTGTCTGGGCTACACAACAATACAGAGCTTTTACTTTTTTCTTGAATAAAAGCAAAATTCTGCCTCGTCACTTAAGAAAACATTTCTTCAGAGGGGGTGAAAGTCTTTAAGTGGAGAGAGAGAGAGAGAGAGAGAGAGAGAGAGAGAGAGAGAGAGAGAGAGAGAGAGCACGGGTTAATGTAAATAGATCGAGGGAAATACATCTATTTAAGATATTTTCATGAAAATCAGTTTCGCTCTGCAGATAGATCGATAAAAGAGTTACGAAGTCATCAGTAGTTTTATGTTGTTTTATTTATCAAGGTTCAAGATCATAACTTAATCTATTTGCTTCTATGATATTTCAGTATATTTGGGTCAATGCGGAACATAAAAGTGAACCTCCACCCCACCAAAAAAAAATTCTAGCGTAGAAAATGCACGCCATGCTGAAACGTAAACATGACAACAGGAAGGTCTCGCGTTCAAGGAGATCTGGCAATACTGACTTCCCAGACCATCACGTGGGAATGGCGTGCCGACCTGCTAGTACTAGGTTATACACATCGTAGACTTTTTTTATCTGTGTGTGTGTGTGTGTGTGTGTGTGTGTAGTGAGCGTCCTTGCGATTCGTATCTATGACGCAAGATGATTTTGCTTGTGTTCCCTTTACGTTGCTAAATATAGGCGGTTTTCTGATTGTGCATAAACTTTTAGTAGCAAGACTGCTAAATAGGCCACTGAAACTGATTCATTTATAAAAATAACACACACACACACATTAAAAACATCAAGTAGATATCATATCATGAACTCTAACCACTTCAAACTGCTTACCAAAATACAAATTATGAAAAGGAAGTGGAATTCTAGACCCAAGATAAGGAGGAAGTTGGCCCTTGATTTTGCTGTTCCCACACAACCAGCCAACTATTTATCCAGTCGCGGACGCTTATATACAGATGAGAAAATTGAGAAAATTATCCTTCGTCGTCCTTGATTGACCGTTTGTTGCCCGTGCTCTGCGTTGTGACCTAGATTCTGCGGGATATGTGCTTGATACAGTTAGAGTATCCTCTTGCAAAAAGGACAGTTTAGCGTAGTTTAGCCATCATGGTACTAAGGCTAAAGGGTCTCTGTACACGAGGTCTAGTGTCCTTGCATAGCAGATCCTGGGTTCTGCCGGCCGTCGTACTGGCTCGGTCTAGTTCAGACCAGTATAATTCTATCGCGACAGGAGATCTGGACCTATAGATTTTCCCTTTGCTGAAAAACAAAAAGGGAAAGGCCACAGAACCTGATGGATGATAATGACAGGTCTCTCCCTGGGGCGTAAAATCCAAGGCCTTTAGTGGACTGCAGGAAAACGAGTTAGTCTAACCGTTTTCTCATCTGTACATCTCTTACGCATCGTAAGATAACGTTCTCCCATTCTATTCCATTACGTCAAAACACACACACGCACACACACACACATAAACGACAAATGAAAAGCTTCCCGGATGACAAAATAGACTCTGCCATTTTAGACTCATTGAGTATACGAGATCAACATCATTGAGTTTATCCGTAGTCTACTCAAAATCCTCATACAGCATTGATTACTAATCTGTCTCAGAAACGGTTCTCTCTCTCTCTCTCTCTCTCTCTCAGCTACCCTATAAAACTAATATTTAACCCTAAGCTCACAAAATAAATCCACAAGTTTCTAACGATCGAGATTACTTTGTTTCCGTAATATAATAAATCAAAAGTATAAACAATAAACTATCTGTAGGGCTAAGGAAATTAAATCATCCTAATATCCTGATATCTCTGGGAGTGGTAAGCATCTATTCTTTCAGAAACACTTCAAGGGAGAACAAATAGGATTCGCTATTTTCAAAGAGCCGTGTCCTTGTTTTTATGACAAGATATCGGTCTAATGAGTAGCACATGACAGACCGAACAATACAGGAGGAATGAACCTGTATTCAGGTGGTACTGTAACACTGTAGTGCAGAATCTCAACCAAAACAACATTAACGACAATGAAATCACTCGTAGGCCTACGATAGGCTTTAGTTTGCAAGATTAACAAAAGCTAAATCTCGTCTTTTTTTTTCCCCTACCTCCCAAGAGACCAAAGTCCTTTAGAACCCAACAAACAGGCATTCTCGAACCAAGTTTATAAAACAGACATATCAAGGTCTTGAGAGCCACATATCTCGCTACACGTAATATATTTAAATAATCATCCATTGGTCTAGCGATAAGAAATCAGTTTTACAATTCTCGATTTTTATTTTGGGCAAGACGTCTCACTGGCACAACTCGGCCAGTTTGGTCTTAGGATCTGACGTATACAAATATACAACTGCACTTTATTTGTTTTAAATTATTAATACTTTTGCGTTTAGGGACAATCATGTCTTGAAAACTGAAAATCTCATAAAATCTGGTGTAATACTCTAAGATGTAAATTGAAAATTTAATGAATTTGTAATTTGTTGGTATACGATGTCATTTCTGAGTCTACGTATTTTCCGTAATTCCATAGATTTCGCCTGCAGTTTACGTAAGTTAATAGACCAGTATCTGTCAAATACTCAGCAATCTCTTGTCATTTTTACCCACAATATCATGAGTCATTCACATGAACACCTCATGCCAAGTATGAGAGAGAACTACCGTCGTTATCAAGTTACCTCATAATGTTCAAATGAGTTTTTTTTTTTTATCATATTTCACGACTCTTGTACTTCGTGAACTTTCATGACACCGCCAGGAATATACAAAAAAAAAAAAAAGTCTTCGTTCTACTGTTTACATCTCCGAGTCACGTGAAAGCAAAAGAAGAAGGTTCTTGAATGAAATATGAGTAGATGAGAGAGTGAAACCAGTTGAATAGGCCAATGACCTATCTCTGTGTGGTGTGTGTGTCTCTCTCTTTCTCTCTCTCTCACACACACACACACATTCATAATCAACAATACAAAATATTTAATACTGTAATAATTTCATTTTCAGGAACTTTCTGTAACTAGCTGCTCAAGTACAGCATTCTCCAAGTCTCACTTGATACTCGTAACACACCTTACTTAAAAAAGTTGCAACGCTTAAGTAACTCGCTTATATGCGCATAGTTTACTGACTTGCAAAATAACCCCGTGATAAAGACCTGGAAACCGAACTGCGAGAAATAAAGGAACTCTGTGTAATGTTTCTGGAATATCTCCCACTTACTGTTTCCTGCTGGGAAACTGTTACCAACCCTAGGCCTAAGTCTTCGTTTGACTTTCCTCCCTGCTTTTCATTCGAGTGAAGGGGGGAAAGATTGTTTTTCCCGTTTATTTTTTTAAAATATATTTTTGTTTTTCCTTCAGCACTAGGCATCGATGTTTTCTTCACGTGTAAAATTACTTAATTATTCTTTAATACCTGACACTAGTCGAGACCACTTTCAGCTCGACGCTTTGTTTTCAGAGCAATCAGAAGCATAATCATTAACAAACAAGAAGTAAGGCATTGTTTGTATGATTTACTGTGTACAGAGATGAATCTTAGACTAATAATCAACAAGGAACGATCATCAGGAGCATTAGTTCCTGCTCCTTTGAAATAAATGTGCTACTTTGCAAAGCATCAGCCTCTACTATCGTACGTTATCGAACTGTCCAGCATTAGAAGTCTTATATTGTCTTTCATACCTATTACTGTAAAACTGTTGAATGAGTCTTCCTTGCATTGCCTTTGACCTGAGGTGTCATGGGATTGAAAAGAGCCTTCTGAATGGGGAGAGGGGATGGGGTTCAATTTAAACCTTGGGCAACCATAATGGACACCCGGAACAGCACATAGTACCCTGAGGTTTAATTATCATAAGAAGTACCTTATTCTCTCTCTCTCTCTCTCTCTCTCTCTCTCTCTCTCTCTCTCTCTTATTTTGCATCTGGTTTAATTATCATTTTTGTGGAATCCAGAATGTTTTTTTATTACAGGTAAATTAGTCATTGCCCCAACGAAAAGCTGTCTTTGCCGAGTAATATAAGTTCTGAAAACACATTTAACACTAAGTAAGCGCCTTGCTTTCTCTCTCTCTCTCTCGTTTAATATTTATAAGAATATGCTATTTTATTACAGGCAAATGAATCATCAATGCACAATACAGTTAAAGTGTTGAAAACACGTTTAGCAAAACATGATTTTTTCACGTCTTTCTCAACCTCTTATTAACAAACCAACGACAGATGAGCCCAGTAGTCATTTCTTACTATTCTAATTCATTAGAACGATACTTCGAGAGAACTGTTAAGTAAAGACAACTATAAAAAGTAAGTAATTTTGGAATAAAATTGTACTTAAAGAAGGAACAAAACAATAAAGATATTGCAGAATCAATATGCATAGGTCTAGCGTTAGTTTGCCCAAGATTCTTTACCTTGTTACCATTCTGAAAAACTGTTTTTTTTCTTGGCATGATAATTCGATAACTTTTGCCATAGAGGGAATTTTATTTATTCGAATTTAGGTTTTACTTAGAATAAGATTTAAATGATATATCATTTTACCGCATGAGTAGTTGGTGGGCATAGATCTAGCCTAGGCTACTCAACTGCTGCTTGCTATCATCACTCTATGAGACCTATCGTTTTGTGGTATCATAAATTAAACAAGACTTTTTATATATATTAAAAATACGACTATTTTTATTCTTATCAAATAATTAAACGGAAGTTTTATACACAGTTTGTGTAGCCCTGTTCTCTGCGCAACAAGTGTAACGTCACGGAAGTTAGTGCTACACACCGTATGGTAATTGTAAAGCAGACGGCCGCGCGAAGATATCGTCTATTAATATAATTTGTCGACCACACAATATCGAAATTGGTGTATATAATACTTTAATCCCCGAGGGGCTAGTACTAAACACGACGTCCCAAGGAGCTTCCGTTTAGTACTAGCACCTCGGAGTAGGTGACGCGTAGATAACAAGCCAAAGTAGCACCCCACATTTGATGAAAACTGTCTAAAACTGTAAAACTGATGGCATAGACTGTATCCTACAGGCGTACGTAGCCTACATACAGCAAAGAATATTAACGACTGACAACATACAGTAGGTGTCTTTTACGCATTACAGTAACATGTTTAAATGACGAGACTTGTTGACACAACTTGTTACCTATAGGACTAGGCCTGCCTACTTACTCCTAAGCGATTTGAATAACGAACCAGATTTTGATTTATAATAAATAGTATACATAAGATTAATGACGCTAAGATTTCGGATTTTAAATCGCCATTGCAATTACAAGACATAATAGTATACTGAAAATATAAGACATTTTCATAGGGATGGCGTATTTAAGCCTAACAAGACAGGCCGGGTAAACGACCAGGTTAACCTGTCAGTTCACCTGCGACAGTTCGACGGATGAGCGTCCACATAAAATGAGTAGAACTGTCAGTAAGACTATCAATAAGGAGGTGGAGCTATATAGACTAGCTGCTGCGGAAATTAATTGAATTGAATATAGGAATTTAGGCCAAGGGCAAGCACTGGGACCTATGAGGTCATTCAGCGCTGAAACGGAAATTGACAGTAAAAGGTTTGAAAGGCGTAACAGGAGGAAAACCTCCTAGTTGCACTATGAATCAATTGTTGGGAGAGGGTGGACAGTAAGATGGAAGAAAGAGAATACGAAAGGAGGAACAATAAAAGGAACGAAAGGGTTGCAGCTAGGGGCCGAAGGGACGCTGCAAAGAACCTTGGGCAATGCCTACAATGCCCGCATGAGGCTCAATGACGTGGAAAAACTACGGCAATTCACTTAATAATAGGAAAGAAGCAATAAGGCGCAACAGAGTACGATCTAAAGATTGCCCTTTAAAAGAGAGATGTCTATTCTCGTGCAATATTACTGAATAAGTTTAAATTAGAGCTGGAGGTCGGTTCAGTTATTTATGAAATGAACCGTGAAGCCTACTATCTTCAGCAACACCTTTCATAAAAAGGAAGGACGCTGGCCTAGGCCTGTACCAAATTGTCTGTATCGTATGGAAATATATTTTTTTACTTTTTTATTATATGATTTGGACTGACAACGATCTACAAGTAGCGCCGCAGGGTCTAAAGCACGGTTTACACGCTACGATAAATTGTAGCGATTTGTTGAACACTGAGATAGTAACGATTTATTGGATGATTGAAAGAGCGTTTACATGCAACGATTTTTAATCCAATATTTTTAGTCTTTACTTGACCGTCATGGAAGAAACATTATGGTGGTCTGCATTTGGGATGTGTTTAGTGGGAGAAAGATCAACAAAAAAACGAAAATCAAAAAGGAAATGGAGCCGTGATTGGTTAATGAAGAAACAAGTGTTTTCTCATATAACTCTGTTGGTTACATTGAGAGATGAGCTTAAGAACTCATGAGGAGTTTGCTTAGAATTCGCCATCACTGTGTATTAAGTTTATATTTCGAATTACCTCTTGCGCACCAGGACTTCACACTTCAGCAGTCAATCTGAAGATGAGTTAGATTGTAACGATATCTTGGAACCTTGTTTATACGTTCAAACTTGTCGTTACGATGCATATAGATTTGAACCTGCTGGCACCAACCACTCAATCCAGTTCCAACTCCAATAAATCGCTACGATCTCCTGTTTACACGTAACGACAAATTGTAACAACCTTTTCATTACAATAAATCGCTACAATTTATCGTAGCGTGTAAACCGTGCTTAACAATGAAATGAATTAGGCCTATACGTGGTTTATTCATTTTGTGGTCCGAGCGGCTGTGATTCTTCCCAGGCGAAATACAGCGGCGAACTGTCACAAAATCGTTCCATCAGTAGAATTCAGTTCATCGGTTCAGGTGAATGGACTGACTGCCCATAAACTGTCGTCTACAAGGAAGTTTTAGCGACAAGTTTGATATATGACAGAAGAACTGATGGGTAAACCTGACCGTGTATACCCGGCCGCAGATCTAACCGGCATGTAATTACGGACAAATAAAATCAATTTACTTCTTTTACCTACGAAATATCACTCCATTTTCTCTCGAGGAAAGATTTATACGTCCTTTTCTTCCATTGTAAGCTGCAAAATGCGCCATTATGGCGATAATTAACGGAAAAATTGACGGATCGACACAAGACACTCATTCAATTCCCGCGGTTCCCGGGTGACTGAAGCAGCAGCAGCGCCGCCCTGGTAGCGGCGCGTCAAACTACTCTGTAGTACGAGTAGAGCTGCGGTACGAGTAGGATGTTTAAA
The DNA here is from genome assembly GCF_040412425.1 of Macrobrachium rosenbergii. Classification (NCBI taxonomy): domain Eukaryota; kingdom Metazoa; phylum Arthropoda; class Malacostraca; order Decapoda; family Palaemonidae; genus Macrobrachium; species Macrobrachium rosenbergii. The sequence continues at coordinate 24,287,196 of NC_089771.1, read as the reverse complement.
TCTCCTCTTATTTTGGACTTTCTGTGGTTTAATTTTTGTTTATATTAATTTTTTTTATTTGTTTAATAATCTAACTGTATTCATTTGTTATTTATTAAGTTCTTTTTTTTTTTGTTCAATGGCTTACGACTGTGATTTTATCAAATTACGTAGTATTTCCCGTTATTTTTTATTGTGGCTTAATTTTTGTTAATATTCATTATTTATTTTTTTTACGAATTAAACAATTTTATATATCATTTATTCAGTTATTTTCTGTTTTAACAGTTTATATATACGACTCAAAATTGCCCGCTGTGACGACGTCTTTAACTGTTTATACAATCCAATACACTCTTAGGATGTTCATTATGAATAATAATAATAATAATAATAATAATAATAATAATAATAATAATAATAATAATAATAATAATAGCTCAATATTTACTAAGCTATTTCCTTTCGTTAATACTTTCTGCTTTCCATTGCCCCAGTTGTTAAATGTCTATAGGTCAAGCTGTTCAGTGGACATCAGTGTATTATTTTTATCTCTATAAAAATTGAAAGTACTTTTTATGTACTTTTTTTCAAATGAAATAACGATACTTTCCAAACGTGAATATAAAAAATATATAAATCTGCACTTTCTCATTTCCATAAGAGTTCCTTTTATGACGACACAAATGAATATTTCCAGAGAACTTTTTGAAAACAGTTGTTGCATTAAAAAAACTTAATTATGACTTGTGCACCAGAGTAAATGCATATTGCTTCTGAGAAGAGATAGAATAAAAAATTAACGAATAAAAAGAGAAACATAGAAACACGAACGGTGGAACAAGGAACAAGTGTGATTCTCAGAATGGTGAACTGCACCTGAATGTCAAATATCTTCTGGGAAAAGGGTTGCTAGATTTCTCAACTTGCATAAAAATTAGAATCATAAAAATTAGTCTCATTAGAATCGGATTCACGACACATACTTACAAAATCTTTAAGCACGATGACGTTTATACATTCTGACGATATATTTGTAAGTAAAAGCTTTTTACAACTGAAAGAAGGCATCCCAAGCGGTGCATAGTACCAGATTCTCCATAACTTTTGAATCGCCTAGAAAAACTAACGGTGATTTTTGTAGGCCAACGGGCCGCTAGAAAATTAAATCAGCGACTAGAGAATGTTCACGAATTAAAGGCGATTAGTTATAATCAGCTATTAAAATGGTCACTAATCCGTTTTACTACCAAGAGGAAAAGCAACATGGTCAGGCTTTGAAGGGGCTAAATATTTCCACAGTGACTGTATCCAAGATCGAATTAGTATAAGAGTTTACGACTATCTAGAGATTATACCGTCCGCCGATGGCACTACATATTTCTACAGTGACTGTATCCAAGCTCAATCTAGCACTAGACTTAACGACAGTCTACAGATTTCCGCCTACCGAAGGCACTAAATATTTCTCCAGTGACTGAATTCAAGATCGGTGTGGTAACCGAGTCTGCGACATTCTACAGATTTCCGGTCATCGAAGGCACTAAACATCTCTACAGTGACTATCCAAGATCAATTTAGTACTAGGGTTTGTGACAGTCCACAGACTTCCGCCCACTAAAAGTACTAAACATTTCTACAGTGACTGTATCCGAGATCAGTCTAGTACTAGAGTTTGCGACAGTCTACAGATTTCCTCCACAGAAGGCACCAAATATTTCTACGGTGACTGTATCCAAGATCAGTCTAGTACTAGAGTTTGCGACAGTCCACAGACTTCCGCCCACTAAAAGCACTAAGCATTTCTACATTGACTGTAACCAAGATCAGTCTAGTATTAGAGTTTGCTACGGTCTACAGATTTCCTCTCACAGAAGGCACTAAATATTTCTATAAGGACTGTATCCAGATTAGTCTAGTACTAGAGTTTGACCTCTGCAACCGTCTACAGACTTCCTCCCACAGAAGGAACTAAACATTTCTACAGTGACTCTATTCGAAGTTCAGTAGCATTAGTTTTCGATAGATAGTCTACAGGTTGACGTCCACGAGTCTTACAATAACTTAAATTTTCTTGACGATTGACCACTGGATGTTAAAGTTCTCCATTAAGGAACCGAATAATTTCTACAGTGACTGCGTCCAAGGTCAGTGTAGTACCAGACTTTGCGGCAGATAGTCTACAGATTCCCGCCCACACGTTTTACAAAAATCTTAAATTTTTTTGACGATTTTCGACTTAATATTAAAGTTCTCCATTATACCAAGCATATAGTTATAAGAGTGGCTTAAGTTTTCTTGTTAACAACGCTTCATATTTGTTAATAAGAAGCATCACGTCTATTTATTCATATGGAGATCGAAATAAAATGAATAAGGATCGAAAGTATAAGGAAATTCGTCCATATAGAAGATAGACACTTATAGAAGACCGAAGAATTTGTTCTGAGCTTCAGATTTTGGTAGATTAAAAAATGTAGTAAGAGATGAATCAGTGGAAGAGCCGTTTGTCAATTTAGTGGTTACTTAAAACATTTTTTTAAATTACAGGAGTATTCTTATAAATCTCACATAGTGTCTACGTATACAATGATAAAATCGTGTACTAATTCATAAACCTGGATACTGGTTTCAGCAGAGCTTCAGTACAGAGGAAATTAAAGATTCATAAAAGATAGGCCTAGTGCCAACCGAGTAAACTACAGGTTGTAACACCAGCGGAAGTTCAATAGGTCTAGACTCTAGAGAACCGTCATGTCCTGACGATACATCAGAAAATAAACATTGGACGTCCATAACCAGATGCATTTAACCTTCTGAGGACGCGGCACGTCATTGGACGAGACCGAGGGAGTGACAAGGGGCCTGTCCCAATCATTATTCTCCGTCATGAGCGCGTCAGCTATTGGCGCCATGTCACATCGCCGGCCTCTTGTCATATCGAATAAGTAGCTCCGTCTGACGTTGGCGAAGAGGTGAGGTTATCGCTGGGGGACATTAGGAAACCGATTACGTTCTATATTCATAAACATTCATATAATGTTGCTTATAAATTATTATTATGCCGCATATTATAAAAGTTAAATAATTTTGCTCGTTGTTAGAATTGCTTAGTCGTAAGTAGGCCTATGGGCCTATAGATTACTCGTCTCTTAAACGTGTCACTGTGATTCAGAAGGACACTTGCTGTATTTTGTCAGTCATGAAGTATATATATATATATATATATATATATATATATATATATATATATATATATATATAATCATATATATAATATATATATATTAAATATATATATATATATATGGTATTTCAAGCATTAAAAGTATGCTATCCTCAAGAGAACTACAAATACTTGTCCTAAAGAGAATCTTTACAGGTACTCCATCCTTAAGAGAACCATTACAAATACTCTTTCCTAAAGAGAATCATTACAGATATTCTATCCTTAAGAGGACCATTACAAATACTCTGTCCTAAAGAGAATCATTACAGATATTCTATCCTTAAGAGAACCATTTCGAATACTCTGTCCTAAAGAGAATCATTACAGATATTCTATCCTCAAGAGAATCATTATAGATATTCTGTCCTTAAGAGAACGATTACAAATAGTCTGTCGGCAAGAGAATCTTTACAGATATTCTATCCTTAAGAGAACCATTACAAATACTCTGTCCTAAGGAGAACCATTACAGATATTCTATCCTGGCGAGAACCATTACAAATACCCTGTCCTAAAGAGAATCATTACAAATGCTCTGTCCTTAAGAGAACCATTACAAATACACTGTCTTAAAGAGAATCATTACAGGTATTCCATCCTTAAGAGAACCATTACAAATACTCTGTTCTAAAGAGAATCATTATAAATACTCTGTCCTTAAGAGAACTTTCACAAATACTCTGTCCTGAAGAGAACCTTTACAAATACTCTGCCCTTAAGAGAACCATTACAAATACTCTATCCTCAAGCACTGTAGGATTCCTTGTCTCTATTCTTCCTCACGTTCAACTACTCTCTTTAATCATTCATGTGATCCTTTTCAGGTTCATTAAGGATTCCGAGCATCCTCCTTCCCTGAAGAACTTTGGTCCTTGGTCATCCTTCCGTCAGAATAATGTCCTGAATTCATGCATCAGTTTTTAGTGTGAAAAGAAACGTTACTGAAACAGAGATTAAAGGTCATTCAAATTTGTCACTGAAAACACCTTAAAAGTCATTAAAGTTTGCTACTAAAACAGAAATTAATAATCAGCAGAATTCATTACTGAAACAGATTAAAAATCATTAAAGTTCGCTACTAAAAAAGCGATTAAAAGTCAGTAAAATTTACTACTGAAATAGAGATTAGAAGTAATTAAAATTTGCTACTGAAACAGAGATTAAAAGTCATTCAAATCTGCTGCTGAAACAGAATCAAAAGTCATTAAAATTAATTACTGTAACAGAGATCAAAAGTCAAGAAATTTGCTACTGAAACATAGATTAAACGTCATTAAAATTTGCTACTATAAGAGATTAGAAGTAATTAAAATTTGCTACTGAAACAAAGATTAAAAGTCATTCAGATTCGCTGCTGAAACAGAGATTAAAAGTCATGAAAATTTGCTATTAAAACAGAGATTTGAAGTCATGAAAATTTGCTACTAAAAGAGATTAGAAGTAATTAAAATTTGTTACTGAAACTTAGATTCAAAGTCATGAAAATTTGCTACTGAAACAGAGATTAAAAGTAATTCAGATTTGTTACTGTAACAAAGATCAAAAGTCATTAAAATTTGCTACTGAAACGTAGATCAAAAGTCATTAAAATTTGCTACTGAAACAGAGATTAAAAGTCATGAAAATATGCTACCTTAACAGAGATTAAAGGTCATGAAAATTTGCTACTATAGGTAAGTTTAAAAGCCATGAAAATACGCTACTGAAACGGAGATTAAAAGTCATTCAAATTTGCTACTATAACTAAGATTAAAAGCCATTAAAATATGCTACTGAAACAGAGATTATAAGTCATTCAAAATTTGCTTCTGAAGCGAAGGTTAAAAGTCATTAAAATTTGCTAATGAAACTAGATTAAAAGCCATTCCAATTTGCTACTATAACAGAGATTAAAAGTCATTAAAATTTCCTACTGAAACAGAGATTATATCTTATTTATATCGTCAAATTGAAATGATAAATAATCTTAATTCAAGCAAGGGATGTACTGAACACGTATCAGACTATTATTATACTAAACTGAGAACCAATACTCGAGGAAAAGCGCACAAGAATCATTATCATTCTATTAAGGCTGGAGGAACCTAAACCTACACAATTAAGATGTAGGATATAAGGGACGAAATGAATTCAGGAAGTCAGATGTCGCTCCTGCCACAGGTTAACTTCAGCATGGGTCTAATTATAGAGTTACCTGCAGTGCATGGCAAAGCCTTCAGTGCAGACGTGCTTATTTAACGGATGCCTTTCCACGCATTTCGCTCTGCACGAATTTTTCGTAAAAGGAAAAGGTTAGGGAGGAGAGTCGCTGGAGTCGCTGAGTCGTTACATGCTGCTGCATTTTATGAGAAACATCAAAGGCGGTCGTGAGACGAATAAGTCTAAATAACAAGGCGTCCCACCAACCCTGATTTACTTACATATCTTAAGGGTTCGGTGAAGACGTCGTCCGTTGAATGCAGATTATGCTCGGTCGAAATGAGTAGCTCTCGAGATCTCTGTTTATATTTTAAAAGGAATTCAGCACCTTGTCTCTTCCGTTTATGATGGCTGCTTTGTCAAAGGTTAATGGACTTAGAGTTTAGTTTGAAAATAGCGTCCACTTCCTCAAACTAGTACTAAGGCAGTTCTAACAAGATAGGCCTAGTGCTTGCGTAGAGGATCATAGTAACTCAACTGATGAGCACAGTCAAGAGTTTGACTAACTCAAGTTTCATGAATTTATGTAAAGTGATTCTGTACCAAACTTTGCTTGATTTATCGATTTATTTAAAGTACAGGATAAATGAAATAAGGATGGTCTTGGAGATGCTTGTACTATCACCCAGCTTTTTACTGAAGGCTGTCCACTAGCTGCACCGACTTTTCAGCCTTTTACTTTACCTCCGTTCCCGCTTTCTCTCTTCAGTCTTGCTGTTCAACACTCCAACTCCCTCTTTTCACCTGTCTTGGGCACTGAATGGCTGAAAGTGCCCCCAGGGCTTGGGCCTTGTAGAAAGTGCCCTGCCAGTGCTTGTCATTATAGCCTAATTTTCCTAAGTTAAATCATGTCTGACCTAGCAGCCTCTGCGTATGCAATAATAAAATTGTAGGTCCACATTAATAATGCTTCAGTCAAGTGATTAAAGATTTATAAGTGATAAGCCTAAAGCAAATAAGTACCAATGTGTCACTTTAAGATTCAGTCAAAATAAAAACAAACACATTCAATACCCCTGATATCTGTATGGGATATACTGTTACCGCTTCTAATGGAGATTTATACCCCTTCCATCCAGGCTGGTTATAACGAAGTCCTTTGGGATGGCTTCCACCCAACAGCAGTTCAGATTTCCAGATCTCGTCATCATGAAACCTGATGTTTCCCATGGAAGGCAATGCCCTCAGGAGTTTCCAGAGAATTTCCAGCAAAGGCAATGCCCTCAGAACATTTTGTGTTCCGTTTTCAGAGAATTTCTATACGCTTTGTCTAAATTTACAGCTATTTTTCTATAGCAAATATTCTCATATTCTCAAGTTTCTTTTGCCAACATTAATGTCTTACACATGCGTCTGACCGTTAATTATAAAATGGACATGAATTATTAACCAGAAATTTAAAAGGT
>NC_089771.1:24232883-24275383 GCF_040412425.1 Macrobrachium rosenbergii | reverse complement strand
CACTGACAATGGAACTCTTATTTTTCAGTCTTTTCGAAGGATATAACAGTAGATGTGCCTCACATCACGAATAAACCACAAAGCAATTATGAGAAGTATGCAGAAGCTCTTTTAAAAGACCACATAGTTAATGGGCCAAGCTAACTCTTTCTTTCATTAATTTATATTTTACAGTACATATACACTACATATATTGATATACTAATATCCAGATATTTAAATTTGATTACATCTATATGAAACGTTTTCTATTATTATTGTTGGTTAGCAAATGATGGAGAGCTTTCATGCGAAAAGCTTTAGTGTACGATGCATTTACAAAAAGACCAAATATAAATCTAAACTTGCACCTAGGATATTTACTAAAGTCTTAAGGATGTCAAAAGAGGCATGACTTCAAGACTGTCTGTAAGAATTTTTTAAAACTGCAATTTTTAGAACATTAAAATGAACCTGGACGAGTATAAGAAAGGTCAATAACTTTTGTCGACTTTGGCTCAATCAAACTCAGTTGCTTTTCCTGGGAACTCAACAGTAGACTGTTTTTCAATTGCTTTAACTGGTTAATTTGCAGCGGTTAACCTCTTGTGTCTAAGGTTAATTGGGGGATAAGTAACAGTACAGTTTGTGCAGCACTGAAAAGTGTAAGGCTTCTAATACAGCAACATATACATATATATATATATATATATATATATATATATATATATATATATATACATACGTATGTATGTGTATATATATAAATGTATATTGTGTGTGCGTGTGTATGTGTAAGTGTGGAGCTGTTTATTTTACAAGACAATTGTAAGGCAATATTATTATTGGAATACAATACACAATTTTGGGACTTACAAAACTATTTTCAGAACTCCCCCCTCTCTCTCTCTCTCTCTCTCTCTCTCTCTCTCTCTCTCTCTCTCTCTCTCTCTCTCTCTGTATGAGTGTGGTGTAAATCGGATATACACTTTTAGGCCCAAATTCACGTAGGCCTACATCCCGGAAGCTAAAATATCGATCTACCGATAAAAATAAATTAATCTTTGCTTCAAGACAATTGAGCCTATTAGCACATAATGACTGTTTAACACTCCAGTGGGTTTTACTAGCTTCCGGGATGTAGGCCTACATCAACGTAGGCCTAAAAATGTGTACCCGATTTTAAAGTACATTTGTAGAGAGAGAGAGAGAGAGAGAGAGAGAGAGAGAGAGAAAGAGAGAGAGAGAGAGAGAGGCTCTGGAAATTATTTTGAAATTCCTAGAAATTTATGTCAGATTTTAAAGCACATTCTGCATTCATACACACAGAGAGAGAGAGAGAGTTCAAAGAGGATTTTGAACGTCTAGAAATGCATGTTAGATTTTAAAATGCACATTCATACACACACAAATCACAAATTACCAGAGAGAGAGATAGAAATATCTTGAACTTTTGGAACTAATTTTTAATGAATACTCATAAACCTCATAAATCTTAAAATTACCAAAGCAAAGAAAATTATATATCTTGAACTTTAAAATTTTTAGATTTATTATTTATACAAAATATATATATATACAGTATATATATATATATATATATATATATATATATATATATGTATATACAAGTATATATATATATACATATATATATATATATATTATATATATATATATATGCATATATATAATATATTCTAAACTGTTTTAAAGATCAAGAAAGTATATACCTAGGCCTATTCAAGGACTGTATTATCCATTTTTGTATAAAAATCATGATATTTATCTTCTAAAAATATTAATACGTTGATAACATCATTAAAGAAAATCAGACTTAAAAATAAGTAGATAAAATCGTCATAAAGTCTGACCTTGCAATAACGCAAAGGTCAGATGACTTGACCCTGATTGAAAGATTGACCTTCGTTAAGAGGGACATTTATACTTAGCTATTGATAATATGCTAATTTAGATCATCAGAGACCTTGTTCAACTGTTATTACGTTTTAAATGGTATGTAATTCGTAGGAAGTTAAATATACAATGTTAATATACAGAAGCATTTTCCCGTGTTCATGTAGTTGCTTTTATTAATTTTCTGTAATTATTCTTTTCCTTATTACAAAAAGCCTAAATTTTCTGATTAATAACACTAGGACAGCCAGTTTAATCCCTCTTTTCAAACGTAACTCTATTTTCATTCTAATTACAGAATTACGAAGGAAATTACGCTGTAATATTCACTCGAAGGCTTAAAAATATGATGACAATTTCTCACTACATCGCAACCTGCCAATGTCCACGTCCCTGGCTTCAAACTCCTTCAGGCGTCAAACAACTTTCGACCTTATGCCGTAATCAATAGAAGCGAGGTTATCTCGCTACGATAACCCGGAGATAAAGATGAAAAAAGACAGGAGATATATATTCTCTAGGCATCCAGGTAGTTGATTAGTTTGCCAACTGGACGAAATACGTCGACATCTTGCTAAGTGAGCTAAGAATTTCGAAAGAGGATATTTGAACCTGAGTACTCTTTAATTCTGAGGTTTCTTGCCAATACTAAGGAATTTCTAAAGGACTTTTAATCAAGACTGTTCCTCTTAGGTTCGTTGTAGACTCCTACAGGTTCTAAAAGTGATTAAGAGACTGTTTGCAAAATATATTTACCTGAAGGACTTACCTACAAGCTGACTGTCCGCGTTCACTCAGAGGGTTGTGATGTAAGTATGGCAGCAAAATATACGATTTACTTATTTTAGTACTATTTGTTTTTTTGTTTTTTTGTCTCGTTCTGCGTTCTTTTCGATTTTGGATGCAAATCAAAATAGTTTTTGCTGGTACATTGTCTTGTATCAGCAAAAACTGTCTTGAAAATGTCATCTCAAGTCTTGTGACTTATTAACTAGCGTTTCCATACTGGGGAAGCCAGTCGCTTGACAATTATCAGCAAAAACTGTCTTGAAAACGTCAACACAGTCTTGTGACTGTTATCAACTGGTGTATTTGTACAGGGAAAGCCAGTCACTTGACAATCATCAACAAAAACTGTTTTGAAAATGCCAAGTCAGTCTTGTAACTGTTATTAACTGGCGTTTCTATACTGGCGAAACCAGTCACTTGACAATTATCAAGAAAAACTGTCTTGAAAACGCCAAGTCAGTCTTGTAACTTATTACCTGCCTTTTCTATACTTGCAAAACCAGTCACTTGACAATTATCAACAAAAACTGTTTTGAAAACGCCAAGTCAGTCTTGTAACTGTTATTAACTGGTGTTTCTATGCTGGAGAAACCAGTTACTTGACACAGCAACAAACACTGTTTTAAAAATGTCAGCACAGTCTTGTGATATTAACTGGTGTCTTTCTCTGTTTTATTCTTTCAAAACAGATTTTTACACAAGAGGATATAGAGGAAACCTTATGTATTTCACATAATACTGCAATTTTCTTCGTATATGCAGATATACAGTGGGGTATTGGCTCTCTCTCTCTCTCTCTCTCTCTCTCTCTCTCTCTCATGGGCCAAGTTCGCAAATATTAAAACAATAAACAGTTTAAAAATCATTTCATACTACTGGGAACTATCACTTGAATTTCATGACAATTATTATTATTATTATTATTATTATTATTATTATTATTATTATTATTATTATTATTATTATCTGAGCGGATGTTCTCTTAGGTGTTTTGTGAATGATACTGACCTGTTATGTCGCTACCATTTCCGGTGTCAGATTTGTCATATCTTTTTCATTTTCTTTAATTACAAATTCATTACAGCTCCGTAGAAGGGATATTACAGAATTACAGTAGTGTCTGAGAGCTTGTTATTAATATTACTATTACTATAAGCTTCATTGGACAGGATGTCGTACAATTAGAGTCTCAGAAGTTCAAGCGAAGATGGAATGCATTACTACGCCAAAACAATTCGCTTTGTATTTTAATAATTTATCTATATTTTTATCTATTTCTCTATTATTTTATTAATTTGTCTTCTTTCTTTTCTAATAACTAATCTCTTGTTTCTGCCCTTCCTATTATCTTCTGTGATTTCTTTCAAATGGACTTCATATTCTTTGGAAGCTTGAGTTTCAAGTCAGTGACCCCTTTTGTGGGCTTGGTCCATATAAAATGGGGGTCATCTTCTGAATAATAATAATAATAATAATAATAATAATAATAATAATAATAATAATAATAATAATACTAATAATAATAATTTTCTCCACATCTGCACAATGCGTAGAACTTTCCCAGTAATTTCTCCCATAAAACCAGTGCCTAGGAAATCATAATGAGCGGCAATGGGTCACAGTAAGGCCCGAAAGCTAACGAAAGTAATTGAGCTGTAACAGCATCGTGAAGTTATCGCTGGATGTGTGTATTATATTATCTGCGGCGCTGATGTTGTCATATCCTGCCTTGGTAGTTTGACTGCTCGCTCTAGAAGTCAAGTGTAGTGTATGTCTGGGATATTAGTAGGTTAATATATATATATATATATATATATATATATATATATATATATATATGTATGTATGTATACATATGAATGCATTTATGTATGTATATATATATATATATATACATATATATGAATTTATATATATATATATATATATATATATATATATATATATATATATATATACATACATATATATCTAGGGAGTCAATTTTAGCAACAAGATCAAATTCTTATCTTTACCTCCTGCAACAGAATTAGATTTAGGCTATTTAATTTATCTCATTTCTTCACAAATTAAAAAACAATATATTGAAACCAGCCATTTAAACTGCCTTTCAAATTCACTTTACATAAAAGCTAATTTTAAACATAAAATCACATCATACCAAAACGTATTCCAAAACTTGATATATTTAAATATTTAGCAGCAGAAGAACTCATTTTAAAAATCTTGAAATTCATTTTACAATAACCTCGTAAAATCTGGTCTTGGCCTCTGGGTAATAAAGAATTACGTTCTTTATAACCTTTTGTGATTATCTTTCTTATCAAAAGCGTTAGTGTGGTGTAATGAGTACAGATTGAATAAGGGTGTATGTGCTCAATAAAATCAATGTTTTAGTAAATATGAAGCTGAGAAGAAATTGCACTGGGATTAGTTAGAAAAATAATGACAACAATAATGTTGTTAAGTAAAATATCACAAATACAAAAATGTTGCTTTATGAGATTTTGTAGTTGCAATTAACCATAATTCAGCTTAATTAGAAATATTAAAAATTTCAAAGAACTTTCATTCTTTTATTCAAAGTCGGAATGTTTCCATAACGTCGACAGAAATAATAAAAAAAATATAAAAAACTTTAAAAGTTAATCTTACACCACTCAAATATAGACATTATCGTGCGATGAAACCGGGCAATGTTTTCCATAATTATCTTGCTTCTGGCAACTTGCTCACTCTGAATAGTGTTTTCTATATAGCTTTGAGATGCTGCCAGAGGTATAAAGAATGTATATTTTTTCACTTTTATAGGTACAGCTTACTTAAGACAAGTAATAAGCGCATAAGCCATCATCAGCAATTGTTATTTTGGTCAAAATTGTCTTTGATGACCCAAATCTATGTTAATGTACATAGTGTTTCATACTTCCTAACAATTACTTTCTTGCACATTCCGGATCTTAGGTGAAGGAGAGAGAGAGAGAGAGAGAGAGAGAGAGAGAGAGAGAGAGAGGGAAAATTTGCTTATTGATTGCTACGCTGATAATCCGTCTTTACCATTTACCTATAAATCTTCAAGTTCAGCTTTCAAAAGCAATGAGAGAGAGAGAGAGAGAGAGAGAGAGAGAGAGAGAGAGAGAGATTTGCCTATTGATTGCTACTCTGAAAATCCATGTTCACCATCCACTTACGAATCTTTAAATTCAGCTTTTAAAAACAATGAGAGAGAGAGAGAGAGAGAGAGAGAGAGAGAGAGAGAGAGAGAGAGTAATTTTCCTATTCTTTTCTACTCTGAATATCCATAATCACTATCTATTTACTATCTTTAAATTCAACTCTTAAAAACAATGAGAGAGAGAGAGAGAGAGAGAGAGAGAGAGAGAGAGAGAGAGAATTTGCCTGTTGATTGCCGCTCTAAAAATCCATGTTCACCATCCACTTGCGTATCTTTAAAGTCAACTCTTAAAAACAATGAGAGAGAGAGAGAGAGAGAGAGAGAGAGAGAGAGAGAGAGAGAGAGAGAGAGAGAGAGAGAGAAAATTGCCTACATATTGCTGAGCTGCAAATCCACCTTGACCATCCACTTATGTATCTTTAAATTCAACTCTTAAAATCATCATAATCACGCTGATATCAGCTCACCTTTCAGTAAAGATATCTATAGATAAATAGCTATTTATCTCTTTACAAAAACAAACAAAAAACTATGTTTAAAAGCCACTCATGAACTCCCTTCTCTTATATATAATCCAGACGTTATCTCAAAGCCTTAAGTAGTTTATTTTTCACTCAGGAAATCTGTTTTATCTTAAAAAAAAAGACAAAAAAATTAATATGTTGCAAATGAATATTGCCTTGGTACGTGACCAAGCATCGAGTGCTTCGGTTCAGATTTATCATCTTTTCTGTCATTCTTTATGTTCTTGTCCATTATTCTTTATGTTCTTGAATGACAGCCTTTATAAGGCTTTCTTATAATTGAACCAAGTAACAAAGCTACAAATAATTACAAACAGAAAGCGCTTTTATGAATAGGATTTATTTTAACAACTGCCACTCAGAGAAAAATATAACAAGTAAACTTCGGCGCAATTGAGTTTTCTGACCGGTGGCGGCCTCAGCCACGGCCCATAAAACTCTCAGCCGCGGGCCATGAAACTCAGCCACGGTCCGGTGGAGGCCTATGTTGTTGGTGCCTATATCGCTGCCAGAAGCACGATTATGGCTAACTTTAACCTTAAATAAAATAAAACTACTGAGGCTAGAGGGCTGCAATTTGGTATGTTTGATGATTGGAGGGTGGATGATCAACATCCCAATTTGCAGCCCTCTAGCCTCAGTAGTGTTTAAGATCTGAGGGCAGACAGAAAAAATGAGGACAGAAAAAGTGCGGACGGACAGACAAAGCCGGCACAATAGTTTTCCTTTACAGAAAACTAAAAATAATAAAAAATAATCTCATGAACCTGGTCGATAATTTTGGGGAAGATAACCTGTGATAACAGAGGCTCATGGAGAGATTGTTCATCTGTTATCGGATTGATTATGGCAGTCTTATCTGCTAGACTGACATGTCTCATGACATGAGCACGTTACATTATTTTTTCATGTCTTCTGAGTTTTATCTGCCACTTCTGTTGCTAGCTATGGTCTAAGATCCGTCAAACGTATGGAAATGGTACTTACTTTCTGTTGTAAGTTACTTAAGGTTTTTGAATACATATTACCCCATATTATATAAAAAAAAACTCAAGAACAGCAAAAACAGCACCAAGAGAATTGACAGCATAACCGGAGATAGGCCTACTATTCACGCTGTTAGCATCTGCAGTTATGCTGTCAATACTCTTAGTGCTGTTTTTGCTGTTCTTGCTGTTTTTGTTATATAATATCGGGTAATATGTATTAAAAAAACATAAGTACCTTACAACAAAAAGTAAGAACATTCCGTTGTTCCTCTCGCTGAATAATACGTTATCTGAGAAACAACACCTTTATCCTAGAGACGGAACGTCTTTACAGCCTTCTTACGTAAGAACAGCAATAAACAAAGCAATAAAGTACTCCTAGCCATTGCTATAACAGCAACGAGAACGCCGGAGTACGTACCGAGTGTTTATTTTCTACTCCATTGTAGAAACATAACAGGTAAGCGCTCCTGAGCAGATCTCACTGCGTAGCAACTGAGAGGGCCAAGATGGCGGACCAGTAGCCACTGGAACTAGGCTGCTGACTGTGCCAAAAAGCCACTTGTTGACAATGGCGAGATGTCCATTGATCCTTGGAGACAATACTTCCCAAAATATTGATGTCCCACTTAGACTTATCCTTGCAAGTACATAAAAGATATGACTTGAGGTTTATCAGAATTCAGGGACTTGTGCGTCGATCAGAGGCACGTAGGAATGATAATACGAACCTTGAGGTATTTGTTCAGTTGCTGGTTTTGCTTTATTATTTCTCTCTCTCTCTCTCTCTCTCTCTCTCTCTCTCTCTCTCTCTCTCTCTCTCTCTCTCGATGTTGTGTGTTTCTCCCTTCATTCTATTTGAGGATAAGTAGGTAACCATCATACTTATAACTGAACATTATAAAATATATATATATATATATATATATATATATATATATATATATATATATATATATATATATATATATATATATATATATATATATGTATGTATGTGTGTCCTGCATCAGACATCTGTCTTTTAAACGAAAAGGAAACTGGCATTTGGTAATCCCTCAAGCGGAAAGCTACAAGATAACAACACTTAGTTTTCCGCAACTGGGTAAAACTCACTTCCTTAGGAAATGGAATCTCTTACCCACTTGACTGCCGTCACGTAATTTCTTGTTACGAAAGGATAATCACTTTTCAAGAGAATTCCTGTGCAAAATCCTGGAACAGCGGATGGGAATCCTTTGCGTGAAGGATGAAAAATAATGGTATCATTCATTTGAAAAATCAGTATTTACCGAATGCTTTCGTTCACATTCATGGTTGAACAAATTGTTGAATTTGTTATTGTTTTTCTTGGCTATAATGTGAACGTAGCCATCTTTTATCAGCGTTAGCATTCTCCTTGTGTTTCATAATTATTATTATTATCATTATTCAGAAGATGAATCCCATTCTTATGAAAAAGGCCCACGAGTGCCATTGACTTGAAATTCAAGCTTCCAAAGAATATTATTATTATTATTATTATTATTATTATTATTATTATTATTATTATTATTATTCTATTCACAAGAGGAACCCTATATTCATATGGAACAAGCCCGCAAAAGGGTCCACTAACTTGAAATTCATCTTCTGAATAATAATAATAATAATAATAATAATAATAATAATAATAATAATAATAATAATAATAATAATGACGGTGAAAAGAAGGTATTGGTTACATTAAGGAGTAATAGTTAGAGGCGTTGGACAGCAATTCAGGTACCCCTGAAAGTATAGCAAATTTTCTTTCTTGCCACGCATCTGTTTTGAAAGTAATTATATATACATTGACATTGTATATATAACTACTATATAATTAATTTCTTTCGTTATTTTTCTTCTCCGCTTCCGTTGTTACGTTATTTTCTTTTTTTCTTCAGTTCTTACTTTATTTTTCTTTTCATATTCCGTTGTTGCGTTATTTTTTCTTTTCTTCTCCAGTTCCTACGTTATTTTCTTTTCTTCTTCAGTTCTGACGTTATTTTTTTCTTCTTTAGTTCTGACGTTATTTTTTCTTTTCTTCTCCAGTTCCTACGTTATTTTCTTTTCTTCTTCAGTTCTGACGTTATTTTTTTCTTCTTTAGTTCTGACGTTATTTTTTCTTTTCTTCTTCAGTTCTGACGTTATTTTTTTTCTTCTTTAGTTCTGACGTTATTTATTCTTTTCTTCTTCAGTTCTGACGTTATTTTTCTTCTTTCGTTCTGACGTTATTTTTTCTTTTCTTCTTTAGTCATGATGTTATTTTTTCTTTTCTTCTTCAGTCCAGACGTTATTTTTTTCTTTTCTTCTTCTTCAGTTCTGACGTTATTTTTTCTTTTCTTCTTCAGCTCTGACGTTATTCTTTCTTTTCTTCTTCAGCTCTGACATTATTTTTTCTTTCCCGCTTCCGTTCTCGCGCTGTTTTTCTTCTCCTCTTCCGTTGCTACGCTATTTCTCTTTCAAGTAGGACTTCGTAGGATCGTATGACGTCAGTCCTGATGCCTCCTCAGTATCCCGTTATCCTATAAGGCTAGGATCCAAGCTCTGTCAGAAAGGCTTCCTTACCATTGCTTGCTATTTCTTGCTTTGAAAATCTTTTTATAAATATTTTTTATTAGGTCTTTCTGTTATGAAGCATGAACTTCTAATTTTGTCTAATTCTATTCTTTATTTTTTCTAAATGTTGTCTTTTCTTAAGTCGTTCTAATGATGCATTACGAATTTATAATTAATTTTCACAGTGATTTTAAAGTTTTTCTCTATATCTTGACTTTTTTCATTTTTACCCGTTTTTTTTTTATTAAGTCGTTCTAATGATGCGTGACGAATTTCTAATCAATTTTCAAACGTTTAATATTTTTTATTCTTTCTTAAGTATTTTCTTTTATCAAGTCATTCTAATGGTTCATGATAAATTTCTTCTTATGTTTCAGGTATTTTTTTTATTCTTAAACTCTCCTTACTTCCCTTTCATCAAGTATTTGACTTTGTACTGCCTTTCATTCGTGAATTAAATATCCACACTTCTACTTTTTCCTATCTGATGTCTTCATTCGCAGACATCGATCTTCAAAAGCTTTCCTCAAATTAGGATTCAACAGTTTGAATGATTTTATTTCCTTCGGTACAAATTTCCTTCATTTTCCACTTGCCAAGCGATTAACTAATTCCCCTGGATGTCTGTTAAAAAAGGCAGCCTAAGTTTTATAAATCAATAACTGAAAAATGAATACAACTGACTATTCTTCTCGTCTTGATACCCACGAGTTGAAATTGAGTTTTAATTGCTACAAAAAAAATTGTTTTTGTTTTCACAATCATCAAGAAACTTAAGTTTTATCATTCAATAACTGAAAAGTGAATACAAGTAAGCATTGCTTCCCTTCTTGATACCCACGAGTTGAAACTTGAGTTTTAATTGCCAGAAATAAGCTGTTTTTGTTTTCCTAATTTTTGAAGAAAGTCTTAAATTTCCGAGATTCTGGTGGGCACATCTTTCTCTCTTTGTTTACCAAGTTTTTTTTTTTTTTTTTTTGTCATTTTGGACTCCAACGTTCTTGGTACCAGCCCAGAAGGATTCAGTCCTAAAAATGATCTTGGATAAGATAGTGTAAACATTGATGTTGTACATGTAAATATTCACATACAAAAAGCGTTTTATTTATATCGTATCAATCATGTATTGGCATAGTGCTGTCTCTTAGAGAATCTTATAATTTCAGTAATTTTTACTTTCTGAGAGTATTTTTGCTTTCACTTTTAAAATATTCTTTAAAAAATCTTTTTTATTTTTCTCCTTCTCTGAGATTCCTCCCCAAACCTTGGTCTCACTAGAACACTTTTGTGGGTCCCCAAAAAAATAATATAAAATTCTACTTTTATTTGAAAATAAGTAATAAATAAAATATGATAATCTTGTTTATTTTCCTCCTTCTCTGAGATTCCTGCTTAAACTTGGTTCTCACTAGAATACTTTTGTGGGTCAAAAAACAAATATATATATAAAATTCTACTTTTATTTGAAAATAAGTAATGAATAAAATCTGATAATTTTTTATTTTCCTCCTCTGAGATTCCTCCTCAAACCTTCGTTCTCACCAGAACGCTTTTATGGGTCAAAAAAAAAATAATAATAAAATCCTACTTTTATTTGAAAATAAGTAATAAATAAAATCTGATCCATTTTTTTCCTTCTTCTCTGAAATTCATCCTCAAACCTTAGTTCTCACTAGAACAGCTAAAATTCTACTTTTATTTGAAAATAATTAATAAATAAAACCTGATAAAAAATTTTTTCCTTCTTCTCTGAAATTCCTCCTCAAACCTTTGTTCTCACTAGAAAACGTTTATGGATAAAAAACAACTTAAATTCTACTTTTATTTGAAAATAAGTAAGGGATAAAACCTGATAAAAAAAAAATTATTTTCTCCTCCTCTGAGATTCCTGCTCAAACCTTGGTTCTCATTTGCTTGCAAGATGATAACATGCTTCCGCATCCCAGAGAATTAACTGAAATCCCCCACAAGCAGTTTGCGGTATTGCCAACGGAAGACACTTTTCTGAGCTGGTGGAAGACGCTTTAACCAGTAGAACACGCTCTACAGCCAATGTAAGACTCTCTAGCCAATAGAAGACGCTCTAGGCTAGACTCATTTCCCGCTAATGGCTAGCACCGTCGTTCCCTGATTTTGGGAAATAAAAATATTGGCTAAACTTCAAGTTTGTGGGTTTAACTGTTGATTGCATCTTCCAAGGAATCGTAGGTAGTGAACTAATGATGATAAATGACTCCGATTTTCGTTTGTTTTTTATTTCCTAGGATTTGAAAATGATGATTCAGCCTGGTTAAATTGCGCGTGGTTTGGTGTCTTTCAAATCAGCGATTATATAGACAATTATATAATCAGTGATCACATAGATAATTATATAGATAATTGTTAATTATACGAACAGCTTTGAATCATCTGGTAGATTAAAAAATACTGAATCTCATGATTTAGGTAAATGATATAGCCAGCCGTCATATCTGTAAGTGATTTTGTCCATAAAAGAAAGGTAAAGACAAAAATGATATAGGTTAACAATTCCAGTTAATTAATATTTGCAAATTTTGAATGACCTAACTACACAATCTCTCTCTCTCTCTCTCTCTCTCTCTCTCTCTCTCTCTCTCTCTCTCTCTCTCTCTCTCTCTCTCTTATGTATAACTGGGGCTTCCGGTCACACAAATGAAGAAATGTCGTGACTGGTTGATACTGAATTGGCTGACTGACAAGAAAGGTTAAAACCCGTGAGCCAATATGTAGCCAAATTCATGTAGCCAGATTCATTTAGCCAAATTCACGTGGCCAGATTCATTTGGTCAGATTCATTTAGCCAAATTCGTGAATCCAAATTCACGTGGACAAATCCACGTAGCCAAATTCATGAAGCCAGATTCATGTATCCAAATTCACGTGGCCAAATTCACGTAGCCAGATTCATTTAGCCAAATTCGTGTATCCAAATTCACGTGGACAAATCCACGTAGCCAAATTCATGAAGCCAGATCCATGTATCCAAATTCACGTATAGCCAAATTCACGTAGCCAGATTTATTTAGCCAAATTCACGTAGCCAAATTCATGTAGCCAGATTCATGTAGCCAAAATTCACGTATAGCCAAATTCATTTAGCCAAATTCATGTATCCAAATTCACTTGGCCAAATTTATGTAGCCAGATTCATGTATCCAAATTTATGTAGCCAAATTCACCAGCGAGAGAAGAGGCATTTGATGATTAGTAAATAGAATTTAACACCAAAAACACACAGCTAAATAAAGAAAGCATCATTACGTCTATAGCAATATATCAACATTATATTAGTCATTTCAAACACCTTCACAGACATCTCATCAACAGGGCATCAAAATACCCACAGACACCTACACTCACTGCGTCATTCACTCGTTAGGTCCGCTTTGGTTCGAACACGTACTCACACACACACGCGCGCGCGCACGCACACAGAGACGAGACCGTGTTTATGAAACACTTATTTATATTCTACGAAGACGCCTGAGAAACGGGGAAGAGTATAATGACAAAGACTCATTTAGAATAAAGTATCATCTAATTGGACTTCCGCTGAATGTGTGTACTTTTATTATCATCTCTATCATCGCCATTTTCATCATTCGAGAGAAAAGCGAAGGAGAAAGAGGCATAAGCGAAGTAAGACATGAGAGAAAAAGGAATAGAGGGAAGGAGGATATAAGATAGGCACACCTGGAAAAGGCTCATTTAAAAACGGCGACCCCGCCTAGGGATTCAGCTGACAAGAAGAAGAAGAAGAAGAAGAAGAAGAAGAAGAAGAAGAAGAAGAAGAAGAAGAAGAAATATCAACAGTTAAAGTTTAAACCAGCAAATACCCAGCCATCCCTTAAACAGCTTGCAAACTGAACTGCATATATCTTTGGAGCAAGCAGTGCAGTGCCATCTCTGTCCCTGTGCTATTCCTGGGCATTCAGAGAGATGGCCTCGGTGCCACCGCGGCTGGTGCCACGAGTAGGGCATGATGATGCACGCCTGCCCGCGAGGGTATAGGCGCCGCTTCGTGACGATGATGATGCCATTGGCCTGTACCCTAACCTGAAGAGAGAACATGCGTTTTAATACCAGTGCGGTCCGGGTCACAGGAAGGTGTTGTTAGGCTGACGTCAGGCGCCCTGGATCTGGGTAAGGAAAGTGCTAGGAGTATTTGGGTATCTTGTTGTCCGTTTGAGTACCTCCAGAGGCTAAAGATAGATTGGCATTGACGGGTAAGGGGCATGTTCACTTGGGCGCTTTGGGCCATATTTTTGTGAAGGGGTGTCTGTGTACTTATCAGTGACACTGATCGGAGCCACTAATCTCCTGAAGAAGTTTCCTGAAGTTTCCGCAGATATTCAAGGTTGCTGCGTCTTGGCTTCGGGTCCAAATACTGCAGTAGGTAGAGGATTGCTTCGGAGCAACTATGTACCACTGTTGCTCGTTGCTTGTAACCCGCTAATGGCATAATAAGAGCGGGAAATGCTTTGACGTGATCAACAACTAAGCAAACGTTTTCATAAGATAATTTCGTTCAAGTGCGAAGCGAGGAAACATATTTTTTCTTGAGCATAACGGTGTCATGCAACCTCTCGCTCTCTGTGAAACAAAAGCACGGTGCAGCCTTTCTCTCTCTCTCTCTCTCTCTCTCTTTGTGAAACAAAAGCTTAAAGGTATCGTGCAAACCTTCTCTCTCTCTCTCTTTCTCTCTCTCAACCTTTCTCTCTCTCTCTCTCTCTCTCTCTCTCTCTCTCTCTCTCTCTCTCTCTCTCTCTCTCTGTGAAACGAAAGCATAAATGTATCATGCAACCTTTATCTCTCTCTCTCTCTCTCTCTCTCTCTCTCTCTCTCTCTCTCTCTCTCTCTCTCTGTGAAACAAAAGCGTGATGCAACCTCTCTCTCTCTCTCTCTCTCTCTCTCTCTCTCTCTGTATTTGAAAAGAAAGCATATCGGTATCATGCAACCTTTATCTCTCTCTCTCTCTCTGTGAAACAAAAGCATAAAGGTATCACGCAACCTTTCCCTCTCTCTCTGAAACAAAAGCATAAATGTATCATGCAATCTTTCTGTTCCTCTCTCTGTGAAACAAAAGCATAAAGGTATCGTGCACCATCTCTCTCTCTCTCTCTCTCTCTCTCTCTCTCTCTCTCTCTCTCTCTCTCTCTCTGTCAAGCATCCACAGAGTTTTGGGACTTTCTGATGCCTCACGCGGCTGTGGTTGGCACATGTACCAAAGGACTTTCTTTTTCCCCAGACGAGACTTTTTGTCCGAGTTTTGGACCTCTCGTCATTCTCAGTGCATGTGAGAATGCATTTTAGCTTATATTAAAGCATTCGGATATTTTTATATTTATTTATTTATGTTGATGAATGAAGTGAAGCTGTTTCGTAACCATCTGGTTGTACGTAATTTCAACATTGGTCAGTAGTTTCAAATAGTTTAATTATAGACATGTCAGCAATGAACATAAACATGTGATCAGTAAACATAATCATGTAATTATTAAACATACAGTAAACATTAACGTGTGATCAGTAAACATAATCATGTAATTATTAAACATACAATAAAAATAAACGTGGAGTCAATAAAGATACAGTAAACATAAACATGTAATCAATAAACATAACATAAACATGTGATCAATAAACATAAGCATGTAATCATTAAACATACAATAAACATAAACATGCAATCAGTAAATATACAATAAACATAAACATGGACTCGATAAAGATACAATAAACATAAACATGGACTCGATAAAGATACAATAAACATAAACATGGACTCGATAAAGATACAATAAACATAAACATGGACTCGATAAAGATACAATAAACATAAACATGTAATCAGTAAACATACAATAAACATAAACATGTAATCAGTAAATATACAATAAACATAAACATGGAATCAATAAAGATGCAATAAACATAAGCATGTAATCAATAAACATAAGCATGTAATCATTAAACATACAATAAACATAAACATGTAATCAGTAAGTATACAATAAACATAAACATGTAATAGTAAACATACAATAAACATAAACATGGAATCAATAAAGATACAATAAAAATAAACATTTGATCAATAAACATAAGCATGTAATCATTAAACATACAATAAACATAAACATGTAATCAGTAAACAAACAATAAACATAAACATGTAACCAATAAACATGAACGTGTAAGCAAAACGCCTATGCAAGTGTCGAGCTTGGCCTGGCTTCTCTCTCTCTCTCTCTCTCTCTCTCTTTCTATCACCCTCTCTCTCTCTCTCTCTGTCCTTCTCTCTCGCTCTCTCTCTCTCTCCAAAAAAATCAGTTTAATACTCCTTTGTCTTCTCTCTGTCCTCATTTCTCCCATGATGCATAAGAGAGAGAGAGAGAGAGAGAGAGAGAGAGAGAGAAGAGAGAGAGAGAGAAAGGTGCAGGTTCTTTCCTTTTGTTTTCCCTAATATCTCTTAGTCTTCAGGGATACATGATTGGGTCTTGTTTCACTTATATATCGTTCTTATCAATCTTTGTCTAACTGGGGCTATTAAGGATTCCTGTCCAATTGGCCATTTCTTAACGATATATATATATATGTATATATTTGCGTGTGTATATATATATATATATATATATATATATATATATATATATATATATATATATATATATATATATATATATATATATATATATATATATATATATATATATAAAGGGACAAACATCCCTACACTACAAGAACACCAAAGGGCCATTAACCCTTAAAGACCCCTTCCAAAAGACCTGAAAACATCAATATTTCGTAAAAATGGGAAAACTCCACATTGCTTCGGAAAGCGAGAAAATAAACAAAAAAAATAAAAATAAGAAAAATTCTAAAGCTCAAGTGGCTGCTTCATTGGCCCAGCCCAGCAAAAAATGCTCTTAGTCTCCACTAATCTTACAAATTCCCAGCATTCTGGAGTTGCAAATTCTTTCCCCCAGCAGTTGCCCAGAGAGAAAAATTCTCGCAAGGGAATTTGAACTGAATTCGGGCTTCTCAATCGGGCCATTACGTCATGGCTGGCTACAAAGACGAGTGACATTTTGTTTAAGAAAAAAGCTGAAGACGTCATTTCTTAGGTAGCTGGTTCAGGAAAATCCGTTTGGTTGAAAGGACCCAGAGGTCCACGCCAGGCTTCCATGTGTCCATTTTCGTATCTTGTCGTACGCTTATAGGCCGGCCTAGGGCAAGGTATAATAATAATAATAAACATGTGATAACTGTAACATGAAACAAAATCTTCACTTTATCTCAATAGAAATTAGGAACTGTGACTTCCCTTCCGATTAGGTAATCAAAATCTCTCTCTCTCTCTCTTCATGGGGCGTGTACGTGCTTCTACGTGAGACTTCACCTCCGTGTTTTTGGCACTGGGCTACTATTAAATGATCCAGAAGGTTTTTCAGAGGTAAATGCTTGCAGAATTTAGCTTTTGCTACTACAAGTGCTTGAAGGTTTTGCCATCTGGGTAATTATTAGTGTACATGCATGCACACAGTACAAGTTACAGAAATTATATATATATATATATATATATATATATATATATATATATAAATTTATATATATATATATATATATATATATATATATATATATATATATCATGTTCAGGTAATAATCCATGCATGCAATTATCGAACACGCATACTGGAAGAAATTTTAACTGAAATATCGTTTTGAATGAAAAATGTATTTCATTATACTCTTACATTAGCAATGTTCTTTATCTTAATTTAGATTATAATTTGTTTCTTATTTGTTAAGATTTATTTGTTATTTATGGCAGCATTTAATTTATTTACATATTATCAACTTTAGTCATTTGACTTTTAAGAGAAATGAGTCTATTTAGTCTGGTCCACAGTGACTGGTTTGCTAAGGTCTGGTGGCATGTGAAATATGGCTACTACAAATCTCACTCTTTCTCTCTCTAGGAGTCTAGAGGCTATTTTAAATGTTGCCACTGTAACTAATGCCCTGGTTAATGAGCTTTCGTGTTGCGTGAGCTATTTCGTACGAAATCAACACAAACAATCAACAGTTTGAAATCTGCTTCGGTTCTGTCGAATCACGCTTGGAACCTGCTTCAGGTTCGTCATACATGCTCAAAATAAAGCATTTAGTGCAGCTTCAAGCATCTCATAGCCTGCTTACAACAGCAGCAACAATAAACTATTTGAAACCTGCTTCAGTTCTGTCGAATCACGCTTCGAAACCTACTTCAGTTTCGACAGAACAGGTTAAAATAAATTGTTTTGTGAGGCTCAAAGCATCTCGAAGCTTATTTACATGAGCAGCTTCGTCAGCTATTGCTTAATCCTTGGAAATTCACAAAAAAAATACAAATAAATTGAGATGGAAACTTTGAATGTCACAAAGGCCACCTATTGGGAAGTCAGCTAACTGGATGATCAAGGAGCGTTCCTATTGGCTAAAAGTGGCCCATAGTGACACACCCACTTCCTGATTGGCCGAGGCTCCGAGGCACGTGAACACCCGGTGGTTAGGTAGGATCCTTGCATGAATACGGCGTTGCCAGACGTAAGAATAAATTCATTTCACCTATTTTACTGATTCCATTGAATATTTATGTATACCAGATATATAATAAAGTTAAAATAAGACTTATACAATTTTTATTCAGATTCTAAAAACAGTAATACGCAAGAAACCATGTCTCACGTCGTCCGAAATCGTATGATAACTTGGGCCAGTGCCACACGGCCGAGCGGCCACGTCAGGCAGACATCTACTACAACCGTCCAGTCCGTAAGGGAATATCTTGAGTGTCGGGTACAAGCGGTCGCCTGAAGGCCGGGTCAGCCGCGTGCGTTTGACTCTGTGGTTATTTTAGAGTCCTTACTTATTAGCATCTAGTAAGTTTTGTTAAGTGAGAGACACTTATGTCTATGAAAGTGCATTGATTAATTTGTCGTAATGTGAATTGATCTATTTTATGAATTGTGATTGTTTTTATAGAGAACTTGAATCGTGTTGTGGTGTGTATTTTATACTTGATTGTGATTGACCTTGAAAAAATATAAGTGTATTTACAAAGTATGTAAGTGTGTTTGCAGCAGACATGATAATTAAGCCTTAGGCCTAAGCACTTAACAGGGTTAAGTAGTATACTTATAAATATTTTAAGTAATAATATTTGGGTAAGACGCTTTACAGAATATTAAATGCAATTATGTGTTATTTTAAGGAAAGGTAAATTCTGTATTGATGGGAATACCTTGATGGGTAAATACAGAAACTAAATGTTCAGATTTTAATCTAAATACAGACTAGATAGATGAATGGGCCTAGGTGTAACCAGACATGATCCATATATTATACTATATAATTTTGTATACCCTGGATATATATACATATTAAAAAAACTATTGTTAATTTTATTAAGATTGTCTATCATGTAATTTTAAAAAACTTATTAAAGTATATAATTGATTACCCAGTAATTAAAAAATTACTAGATTATATATTGAAATTGTTTATCCAGCACTTGAAAAAATTTATCCAGTAATTTAAAAAGCCAATTATTACGAGATTATATATTATAATTGCTTAGCAAGTAGTTTGTAAAGTCTCAAGTTAGGAGAACTATGTCAAGACATCATGTTGAAAGAAATTCTAGTTAAGGTAGGATGTACCGGTATCTAACCTTGGGTGTTTTAGTCACCATCACTCATTTAACACAGTCTGAGTTCTAGTACTATTGTAGACTCCTTTTCGTAATCATAGCAATAGTACCATCGTAGACCCCTTTTAATAATCATAGCAATAGTACTATCGTAGATTCCCTTTAATAATCTGAGTAATACTGCTGTCGTAGACACGTTTTAATAATCTTAGCAACTCTGCGTTCTCCATTTTAGTGATATGAGAAATATTACCGTTTATGAATGCTAACCTCTCATTTTGAATCATCTCCACGACTAAGGTATAATATAATGTCTTGACCTTCCGCACTTCTTATGTAATTTATATTCACGAGGTTACGACTGGTCGTGCTTTTATCGTATTCTATCTGAGAAATATTTCAGAAACTGGTAAACAGAATAGCCATTTCCGCAAAGGCCAAGCGTGTCATTTAGTTGGATATACAGTATTGCGTACTAGTACTGTAGACAAGTGGGAAATTTTTTTAGGCCTACTCGATTTCTGTAGTACTGTAATACTTTACGCTTAAAGTTTCCCAGAATGTAAGTCAGTTTTCGCAAGTACTTGGTAACGCTCGATTTTAGAGGAGTTGTCAGTTGTACGTGTTTCAGGAAAGTACATATAAGATAATTT
Source organism: Macrobrachium rosenbergii (assembly GCF_040412425.1). NCBI lineage: Eukaryota > Metazoa > Arthropoda > Malacostraca > Decapoda > Palaemonidae > Macrobrachium > Macrobrachium rosenbergii. Next base: position 24,255,059 of record NC_089771.1, on the reverse strand, counting down.
CATTTTAATGGTTATCAGTTTACAACTTCATTTAAGCCTTAGGCCTAATGACATGGCGCCTTCAGTGCTCATGTCGCTAGGTAACCGGATTACGACCTTCCCAAAGGAAATTTCATTAATGCAGGCACGGGTAAAGAGCAGAGTGATTGGTACCCTACCTTGGCTGAGAGAGAGAGAGAGAGAGAGAGAGAGAGAGAGAGAGAGAGAGAGAGAGGTGTGCTGGGTGGGTAGGTGGGGTATCTCTGAAGAGGTTTAAAGCCGGCAAGTCTCTTAAGGACAGTTACCAAGGTGAAAAGGTTGGGTTGGGACGGCTGAGGAAATATCGGCTTTGGGTGGGTAATATATACTTGGGTGTGTTTGTGTGTTTTTTTAGACCAATTTGCCTTCCGTAGTGATGTGAAAGCAGTATTCTTTTTTTGTGTTTATTTGTTTTTTGAGACCTGTCTCATTTATTGATGTGAAAGCAATATTCTTCGTGAGAGAGATACTTTGTGTTTAATTTTTTGTTTTGTTTTTTGAGACCTTGCCTCAGATAGTGATGTGAAAGCAATGTTCTTTGTTCAGTCGGTTATGGAGTAAAGTTTTGCCTGCAGGAATTAAAGAATCTGGTGTATTGATTATGTAAGGACTCAGAATTAATCATTTTTGCTGTCTTGAAAATTGGTAATTTTGAAGGCTGGAAAAAGGTAACATACAGAATCATTTGTGGTTATGTAATTTATCTCGCCATTTTGATACGTGTGAATATGATTGTACACGCACTCTCTCTCTCTCTCTCTCTCTCTCTCTCTCTCTCTCTCTCTCTCTCTCTCTCTCTCTCTCTCAGAGCGCCCGCGCTTTGTTATGTGAGTTGTCGCCTTCTGAATTATCTTTCGTCTGTAAGAAAAAATATAGCGTTCTAGGAGGCAATCAAAATAGCCTTGAAGAAATTGAAATTACTTAGCAAGACATGAAATTCGCTTTAGACCAGACTTTTGTTGCCTAGCATAATTTGATGTAGGATTCTCTCTCTCTCTCTCTCTCTCTCTCTCTCTCTCTCTCTCTCTCTCTCTCTCTCTCTCTCTCTCTCTCTCTATATATATATATATATATATATATATATATAGAGGGCTATGTGCGCTTGACGTCAGTGATAATGGAATGAGACAAACAGACTCTTGCTTGAGTGTCTAGTATACCTTACTTGACCTCTCAGGTCTCAGTGGAACCCATGGCCACTGACACTATCGTAGAGTCACAGTGTCCACTCCCTAGGATTTCATCCCAGTATGAGGCGATGACGTGTTCAAAGTAGAGTGAAAGGAGTTGGACAGCAAAGTTGGAAGAGACCGAGAGGGAATGAATGAAAATAATGTAAATAATGCCTTTATTGGCGTCCTCTCAAGGCGGAAGAAAATTGCTAAACCTCACCTGCGGTCTTCTTTCCTTGTGTCGTACTAATGGGAAGTGCTCTTCCACAAGGTTATATAAGCAACATGCGCAATTATGTTCGTGCCGTGAATCTCTCTCTCTCTCTCTCTCTCTCTCTCTCTCTCTCTCTCTCTCTCTCTCCTGTTAAAACTGCAGGTGTGGAAACTTTCTTTTTTGAAGGGAATTTGCTGATGTGTAGGCCTATAAGCGACGCAGAAAGAGTTAGAGAGACACTTGCTATAATTGTATAAGCTCATTTTGGGGGATCTCATGTGGGCGACTTCTCTTTGGGCACAGTTCACTCCGAGCCCAGATAGGGCATGGGGCTCCGCAGGGCTCCTCAGGGCCAACTTCACATAAAAAAAAAAAAACCGGACTGGAAGAGTAACATAAGCTGTGCCTCACCTCTGGGGCAATTCCGGACTGGCTTGTGCTTTGAGCGATTTTTTTTTCTGTTATGTAATGGTGGTAGAGTTTGCTGAGTTCACTTCCTCTTCCAGATGTGATAGAAGTAGGCTTTAATTTTTCAGAGGCCTGTGGGATGGGCAAATTCATGCCCTCAATAAGTTTAGGGTTGGGGAAAGGAAAGCTTTAGCTCCGGAAGTTGAACTAGGGTTGACTGTTGAAGATTGGAACAGTGGAGCATTCCAAAAGTTGGCCCAGAAATTTACCTGTGCATCTCTGTAGATATTTTTAGACCCCTGTGGATGTTCTTATGCCCATATTATATTTATATATATATATATATATATATATATATATATATATATATATATATATAAAATCTAATGTTCTTACAGTAGACCTATATGTCTGTAAATGTTCTTAGACCCATGGATCTCTGTAATGTTCCTAGATATTTTATACAGCCATCATTCATTCTCTGAGAATTCAAGGCTGTGTTTCTTGGACAGTGAGCAAAGTTACTGTGTCAAATTTTTATAAACCATCGGTCTAGTCGTTTGTAAATGGTGATTTCTGATAATTGACAAAGACCTCAGAATAATTCTCTGGGGAAACTAGCAAGTAGGTTTGCCCCATCGTTTTCTCTCTCCATGAAAGTTGAGTATCTACTGGTTTCTACACTTTCTCCCCTTTCACCCACTGGGGGACAACTGGCTCTGTTCCTTCCCACCTACACAAATTGGACTGAAACCTCTGGCTACGGCGCAGTTATAGTCGTACTATCCCTCTCACAACCCCATAACCTAAATCAACCTCTCGCAATCCCATAAGTTGAAGCAACCTCTCGCAACGCCATTACCAAGCAAGTTAAATTTACTTTGCTTCCGCCGTAGACGGAAGGACCCGCCCTTGGTGAAGAGTTGCAGGATAGCCAGGGGCAAGGCCCTTCGTCAGCACTGTTTCAGAGAGAGGCAATTAAAGAAAAAGGTTTTCGTAATCCTTCAGACTATTCCAGCTGATGTAAGATGGTCAGTGGAATGGGAACATCTTTTTGTGAATCCAAAATGAATTTTTTTCATTTCCTCATCAAGGAAGACACCTTTGTTCCTCTTATTTTAGTGGACATTGTGAACTGGTATTCAGAAAGGTCAGATTTGATTGTAATGGTTAGCGGTTTGCTGTATCGGAAGACTGCACCCAATGCCTTATTTTTTCAGATACGTCTCAGACAGAGAAATGTCATAAACTGATTTTAAGTTCCGCTTCCGTACGAAGAAATCATTTCTTCCTGACGTGATTCATATTATTGCATCATTAGTCAGACTACTGTGGCGTCATTCGTTAGCCCTTCTGGAGATTACGTTACGTAACCTCACGCCGTTACACCTCGTCTTCTCGACTTCCTTTAGAAGTTTCGGGTGGCGGCGAGTCCACTCGATGATCACGGATTTTTCACGTGATCAATTTCCTTCTCGGTTTTCCGGCCGATATCGTAATCTTTTAAGAGTGTGTGTGACGTGATTTGATCGTACAAACCTCCGTTAATTGTCTACTTTGTTGAGATGTAAATGTATTGTCTATGAAATGATTTAGGTCTGAAACTGAAAGCCAGAGTAGTAGACTGTTTTATGGGTCTTGTAACTTAATGCCATTTGTTGGGAGACCACGGCACTAAATGAATGCATGCCTCCTTATTTTGATTGTAAATTAAAATAAGCTCTAATTTAGAAGATTACACGTTATATATCACTGGAATAAGTACCACCACTAAAAACCTATAATGAAAAACAGTGTTCTTAGATAGTACCTAATATCAAGAGCTTTCTCTCCCATAGCTGGAAGTCACGCCGCAATTTATTTACAAATTATTTTATTCCAACGCGAGGCATCCCCTCATCCAGTAGATAAACCACCAACGTGGGTCTTACAGTTGATAATAAATCAGGTGGTGTTCACATGGCTGCTCCTCTTCTCGAGTGTATGCCCTTGTCACAGTTTACAGGTGTGAGCAATAGTGTGGTGCCCTTATCACCACTGATCTGGCGAGATTAGGTTTCTTAATTTAAACCACTTGATACAGTCAGTTATCTTTGGTCGTTGGTGGTGGCCAGTCGTTGCCACTTGCCGGGCTTTTCTGGGAGAAAAGAGATTTATTTATTATTGAGGCATATTGGTCCTTCGATTGTCTTTAACTCGACTTAGTGGTCATCCTGTTTGTGTATTAAGTTTTTTTTTTTTTTACATAATGTTCACTTATTTACTTTTTTTTTTTTAATTGGAGGAGTTTCTTGCACAGACATTGCAGTCTGTTTGACTTAAGATATCTTGGGAGTTTATAATTTATTTCTTCACATTTATTTATATTTTGGTTTTACCTTTAACTTATGTATTAAACATTCGTCTCACAAAATTGATTTTCCAAGAGAATAATTTGCGAATGTTGAATTTATAGTTTACTACAGTTTAGCAGAGCATAACATTGCAGGTAACCAGTTTTATGAAGTGTAATTGTGTAATAATCAACAATGCAAGAACAACAAATTAATTACAGGAAAAGTCATACTTATCTTGGGTATCTTACGTAAGTGGGATAGTTACAGAGTCATTTGGGTAGCCAAGTGAAAGGTAGGAGGTGGATTGTGTTTGAGGAAGCGGATGCCTTTGATTTACAGTAAGAACAGGAAGTAAATCCACCAGGTCAAAGAAGAAGGGAAGTAGGGCAGTCCCTCTTGCTAGCTTGACCTGCTCTACAGAGCATTTTTTCCACAAGAGACCTGAATTTAAGTCCTATTTCCATTGGTATACAGTAAGGTCAGGAATGCACCAGGTCAAATAAGAAGTGGGGTAGCCCCTTTTTGCTAGGATGGCCCTACAGGGCACAATACCCTGAATTTAACTTCTCATTTTCTTCCAAAGGGCCTGATGACAACCTTGATGATGCCCAGCGACTACGGCGTGGAGATGTTCCTGGGGTCGTCGCCTGTTCTAACCTCCGGGTACCTGGCCACACAGCCCTTCATCCATGACTACCCCCGCCTTCAGCCCACTCCCTTACAGACTAACCCTCTCCAGTCCACGCCCCTCCACTCCCTCTGGGGACATCACGCTTCCACAACCAACCCACAGTCATGTTCCTCCTCCTCCTCCTCACTCAACAATAACTTCAAAAATATGCTTGAGAACCCTTCATCCTTCTCCTGTGCCTCGTCGTATAGCAGTGGCCTTATGAGCAGAGGCAGTTTCAGGTAAGACGGGAAGCCAGAATTTCAAAATACTCTGTTTTAAGATGGAATACAAATGATAGAAATTGCAGTCGGTGCATGTACCTACTAGATAAGTCGAGTTTTCTAATGCTTCAAGATATATGACGTGGAAATTTTCATTTTGCAAATCTCCAGGAGGTACAACAGTCGTAGATCGCCTTCCAAAAAGAAAGAGGAACCACAACTTCGCCTCCAGCCTATTAAATCTTGTCTTGTAGCAAGGCAGGATGAAGTCGAGGTAGGTGCTGAAGGAACAGATGCCTTTGGGAAATAATGCAGTATGTTCTGACAGTAATTTTGGCGTACTTTTGAAATGGTTTTAAGGTTCTCTGTGCTTGTATGTTCATGTTAACTAACTTCATATTTCTCTCTCGACCAGGAGGGGGCAGTCTCTCCAACTAGGTTAAAGAAGAAGGTCGTTTTTGCTGATGACCAGGGACACCCCCTAACTCATATTCGGGTCCTCACAGAACGATCAGATTGCCCGCCCAGATGGACTGCTGACTTCCTTGAACAGGTAAAAAGATATTTAGAATTGGTTAGATACTTTTCTGTAGGGTAATTCACGTTCATTTCATTCATTTGGGGTATTTTCATTGCTCGAGAAAATTTTAAAAGTGAATCTGGTTGAACCATTGGTCAAAATGGCTCAGACACCTCGAAGTCACTTTTTGGGTTACATTCCTTGTGGTATTCATGCACTGTAGCAGGTACTGACATACATTTATTTGAGCTTAATTTACTCCACTTCTCTCTGGAATTTAGGTAACAGGAGGGGCCAAGGCAGAGGCAGTGGCTGACCAGTGGGAACTTGCCTTCCCTCAGCCAGCCTCCGATTACCTAGGAATGAGACAGAAACTTGAAAAGGAAAACGTGTCTTTGGAAAACGTGATTATCCAGGAAGCAGAAAACAGAATCGTGGGCACCGTTAAGGTATGGGATTCAGGACCTTTTGGGTATAGTAACTGTCAGAGAAGAACCATACTGTTTTGTGTCAAAATATATTTACTCTTTGGCTGAATACCCTCCATTAATCAGTTTGCCCTTATCTCCCTCCCATCAGGTCCGCAACCTTTCCTACCACAAGGAGGTCAGTATCAGATACACCACTGACCACTGGACGACCCACGAGGACGTCCAGGCGACCTTCGTCCCCTCGACAAGCACCACGGGTGGTTCCTACGACATCTACGACAACTTCTCCTTCGTCCTGCCCCTCCCCTCCTCCAGCCAGGCGGACAAGCTCGAGTTCTGCGTGTGCTACCAGTGCGACCACGTCGAATACTGGGACAACAACAGCAACAAGAACTACGTCATAGTGTCCTTCAGGCCCAAGAAGCCCTCCAACGACATCGGCAAGCCCGAGGACGTCTACGACGTGTCGATGGACTCCTGGAGCGAGTTCGCCTCCTGGAACAACCTGTCCATCTCGGACTCTCCCTACTGGTGAACCTCGTCATAGTTTCCTGATGAAAGTGAAGAAAGGAAGTTTTTGATTTAACGTGGAAGGTGATTGATGACGATGCCGGCGGTTCGTTGCGTAGAGAGGAGAGAGAGAGAGAGAAATGCAATCACAACGAAAACAGGAAGGAAGTTAGGAAGGAAGGAAGAGACGGAGGAAGTGTTTTATTAAATAGTGAAGAAAAAATGTATCCCTTCTCTCTTTCTGGCCCCGCCATTGTCAAGGATGGTGATGACGGTCTAGGAAGGGCAACTAGGAAATGTGGTGGTGCTATGTTTATTTTCTCACGTTTGTAAATCAGTAGCGGAATGTCTAAAAAAATATCATTTGTGCATCATCGGTAATGATCAGAACTCTTTAAAAAAAATAATTTTTCATAGCAGTATCGTGTGACTTGAATAACCACTCAAGTGAGGAGTACCATCTCGACTCTTAAGTCAGTAGCGGTCATCATACAAGTGGGGCCTAAATAAGTCCCACAGGATCCAAATCATCGCAGTGGCCTTCATGCAACTTGAATTCAACTTAAATGTGAACGTCGTTTAGGGCAACATTGTGGCCCGAAAGCCACGTGTGGCTTTGTGTAATGAGGAGAGTGAGCCCCCTTACCGACTTCAAGCATCGCACCGGTGCTTGAACATAAATCTGAGGGTTGTCTTGTATTACCCTGCAGTATGCCCACGCCAATTCAAGACTCTGTAACCAGCATCGTCTGTCTCATCAGTCATCCAGTAGTCAATGTTAGTCAAGTCCAGAAGTCAAGAAGAAGAGGTCAAGAAGAAGAAGACGACTGGACCAGCAAGCTAGGGAGGAAAAAAAGTGCCAAGTCAGCAGTCTGAGAAAAGGCTATATAACGCTATATCCAGCTGAGGAGACAGGAGGTCCTTGCCCTGCGCGCTGGACAGGAGCGATGGAGTTGGTAAGTTGATCTGTTTATGCTTTCCTTATATAATATTAAGACAGAATGAAAGGTCAGCGAAAGGTCATATTGCTTGAATATTTGGGACTGAGAACGGTCTAAGACTTGGCCATCCTGTGAGCATGATTTTGTGGGAAGCTGTAGCTGAAATTTTTGGGACATGCCCATGGGGGCTTAAGATAGCAAATTTTCTAATTTTATTCTTACAATCTTTTCAGAGAACTTTGAGATTATAGCTAATTCCCCTTTACAGTTTCTTCACCAGTTCATTGTAAACTTATTCTTACACTTTTTTTTTTCAAAGCGAAAAGGTCCCCAAAAGGACCACTGTACCCCTGTCCTGTTTCTGTGTCCTTCTTTCCTGAAAGGAATTTTAGATCGCATTTGACTAAGACTGTGTTAGTGGGTGTTGTGGGTGGGGGGAGTGTGGTTACCTGGAGAATATGTCCTGGTAGGGGTTGGGACGGGGGGAAGGGTGACGACATTTTTAGGGTTACTTGTGCCAAACCCTCCAAGCCAATGGGAGGGAACAAGTGCCTTTGGCAAGCGTTCTCTGTCACGTCGCTTCTCAGAAAACTCTTGTACGCCAGCCAAGTTATCCTATAGAGGCAGATTCCTCTATGTTCAGGAAAAAAGGATAATCTGATGTAACTCTCTCTCTCTCTCTCTCTCTCTCTCTCTCTCTCTCTCTCTCTCTCTCTCTCTCTCTCTCTCTCTCTCTCTCTCATTTCCCCATCTCTTTATAGCTAGAAGAATGCGGAACTAAGACGGTTTTTAGCATAATTTTAAAATATTTTATGTAATATTTTTCACTTGCCAAGGGTACAAGCAATAAGTACAAAGACTAAGTATAGTATGCAAATGAATATCATTTCCCGTTTTCTAATTTATTTCCCGTTTTCTAATTCACCACTCGTTTTCGTCATAATTTTGGCTTGCTACTTGAATCCGTTACATTTCAACTTGTTTACTTTCTTATTTATTCCTTGCAAAAACCTTCGTAATTGTATTGTAATGTGCCGTAGCTTCTTCGTCCCTGGAATCTTTATATAAACCAACAGCTTTATATAAACCATCTAAAATACGTCTCAAGTACTGTCGACTAATACTTGAAAAGCGTGTCCTTCGTAAAGGAGCTTTTCGAAATATCTAAATATCTTTCCGTTTTTACACCAAAGGCAGTTTTCATCCTTGACTGACTCACGCCTTGCGACGCGATGGTGGAAAATCCATGAGAAGAGAGAGAGAGAGAGAGAGAGAGAGAGAGAGAGAGGAGAGAGAGAATCTAAATACTAAACAAAACTGTAAGGTTTGACAGAGAAATTCAGTCGTTCTATGGCCCTATCTGACATTAGGTATGAAATCATAAGTAATCGTATATAGTATGATTTGCTTTGCAAAAACTTTGTACACCAAGAATGATTTTGACTCTGAATGACCTTCAGTTGGTTTATCGCAAAGTATTAAAACTGTACTCAGTAGGAACAGCAGTATACTGGGAGTGCTTTAGATCCCCGGCGATTTTTGAGGACCTTGTCCTTGGAGATTCATTGAGAATTAGGAGTTGTAGAACGTCTTTTCAACATTACCCTGTTAAGCCACTCATGTGTAAAAGCAGAGTATTGTGCTTCTATGTGATTTTAGACGTAGATATGAAAAATAACAAAAATGCCAATGTTTAACTTCTTTTGATCCACTTTCACAAGAATGGTTAACTGTTTGTGGCTACAAATACACTTCCACCTTAGACCTCTACCAAGAATTTAATTTTAAGTTTTTAACTGTTTCAAGAGAATGGTACAGTACTACCAAGAACTTATTCTTTACTCTTTATTTTTTAACTGTTTCACAAGAATATTAGACTATTTGTGGCTACAAATATACTATCAGTTAACCTAATACTTGCATGAGCAGTGAGGTATGCCTTGTAGGAATTAACAAGTCTGAATACAATTAGTTAACAGTACATTAGGAATTCAACTGCCATTGGGAACAAGAGTCGACTCGACCACCTACCTAGCTCGACGCGAGGGCTCGGCAATGGGCCTATTCTTGAATCTCAGATAGGCCTATGGATCGAAAAAGAGAAAGTTGCTGTGAAACGCCATATGGGTAGACTAATTATCGAGAGGTTGGTGTTAGTGTTTTGCTAAAAAAAATGTGTCATTTCGTCTGAATATAGAAAGTATTCGAGTGAAATTATTGTAATGGCTGGTAGAATTAAGCAGAAGCTTAGTAAGCAACCATATGGCATATGCCTTCCCTATAGGCCTATGCCTGGGTGCGTGTGTTTTTTTTTTTTACCGCGGCGTGTCGGCTACAACGCTTTTATCTTGTTCCCATAGGCCTAGGTCATTCTTGTCCGGGCATGGCGTTAGGCTAGGCCTAATCATTATCGTTTTTTTTATAGGCCATAAAGATTTTTTTATGAATGCCATTTCAATTAATTAGGAGGTTTATAGCTAGGCTGGTGTATTCAAAGTCATAGGTAATCTGTTCGTACGCATGTTGTGAGGTCAGTTTTGGCTCGAGACGACTGTCTAGGTCAGTATCTAGACAATAGGCCTAAGATTTGAATGGTCCTTCGTTAGAATAATCATGAGAGAGAGAGAGAGAGAGAGAGAGAGAGAGAGAGAGAGAGAGAGAGAGAGAGAGAGAGAGAGAGAGAGAGAATTCTCAGTACTTCCTTGTTGTAAAGACTGCTCAGGAATTTCTTCTCGGGGAAATTCAATGGCTCACCATCTGATTTCCTGCTGTTGAGTCGAACAGTATTTACTGTAAATGGCGTATTTATTCAGTGACACTAATTCGATTCACAGAAGAAACTTGGAGATACTCCTTAAAACACTGGCTACAAATAGGACATTATTTTTTAAAAGCATAATTTCGAAGCTGCTTAAGATATTTGGAACTCTCGTGTGATTTTGACGGCTCAATTTGGGTAGATTTAAATGGGACTTGTGGCGGATTGTCTAGAATCAAGTGTTAATTATATTATTTTGCAACTTGTTCGTGCAATGGTTTGTTGTATAGGCCTAGTCACTTGCTATGCGAAAATACCGCCTCCTGAAATCTTTAAAAAAAAATAGTTGCATTTGTCACCACGAGAAAAAGGAATATATATCATTATTTTAATCGTTATCTCTTTATTTAGCATTAGGTATTGTTCGTATTGACTTGCCCTATGTTATAAAACTGTCCTTGTACTCTCCTTATGGTGACGTAAGGTTATAGACTCGTAGACATTTATAAAACATAACGTCAAGAGCCTTCTGGTGAACATATGGAAGCTGTAATACATTGCCTGTCAGACCTAACTTATTAGAGAGAGAGAGAGAGAGATACCAATGCACCATTAGCGTGGTTCCTGCGGTTCTTCGTTTTTGGCAACATTTCTGGGGACCGAGAGAATTCTGTAAATAGCTGATGTATCCGAGGCTAAGGAACGTGGATAGGCAACTTCCTTCGCTCGAAGGGAAAACCGTTAATATACGAGGGCTTTTGAGAGCATGGGAATATAGGCCTAGGCCTATGCTTTTCTTCCCTTCCTGATTAATTATTATGATTCTCCTTGGGTATAATTATGAAGCATTCAACGTAATGCTAAGTAACTAGGGGATAATTTAGGACGAAGTAGCGAGGGTATTCCAAGAACTCTTAATTAATAGCACCGAGAACTAGGCCTAGGCCTATGCTTGTCTGAACTGACGTGTTAATTATAGTTCTCCGTGGGTACAAATATGACTCATTTACCGTACTGCCAAGTGACTGACGGAGAATTTAGGGCGAAGCAACGAAGTTATTCTGAGAATTCTTAGTAGCATCTTGAATGTAGACCTAGGCCTATGCTTACCAGGCCTTCCTGAATAATTATTATGATTCTCCGTGGGTATAATTATGAAGCATTTAACGTACTGCCAAGTAACTGAGAGAGAAAATGAAATGAGGACGAAGTAGCGAAGTTATCCCAAGAATTCAGACTAACATCGGAAAAGAATTCCGTGCCCACGCTCTACCTGCGTGATCAAGATCTGTGATCAGCTGAAACTAGTTGCCACCTTCAATTTAGCCATTTTTAAGCTGGGCACGCCTACGCCTCCTGTGAGTCTCTGACAAAATCTAATGGCATTTGTCGACATTTTTTAAAGATGGCTAACCTACGCGAGACGGCAGAGAAAGTAATTATATTTGCTGATGAATCGGTAAACGTTAGGTGTCCTCCATCTAGGAGAATTTGTCAGAGTACGACTGAAGATTTCACTTGCCCAGTCATGAAAAGTTAGTCCTTGGGGGTATTGCTTCCTGTTATTTCAAGCATTGCATGGCTTATGTTTTCTCGCCCAAATTCCTGTTTACGTCCTGTAACTAATGTCTGATTTTATTTTTATCATATATATATATACACATTATATATATATATATATATATATATATATATATATATATATATATATATATATATATATATATATATATATATATATGTATGTATGTATGTATGTGTATGTGCTTGTGTAAATTGCATTACAGAGGACAAGATAACAAAGCCAGCACATTGTAAGTGCTCTCTCTCTCTCTCTCTCTCTCTCTCTCTCTCTCTCTCTCTCTCTCTCTCTCTCTCTCTCTCTCTCTCTCTCTCTCTCTCTCTCTCAATTTCCGTCGAAGAGAACGGGTCTGTTTCTACTTCTTTATTTCCTACATGTTACTACATGCAAATAAAACCAACAGTGCAACAATTAAACTTTAATTCAGAATGTGACCTACACACACACACACACACACACACACACACACACACACACACACACACACACACACACACACACACACACACACACAATATTTATCTAACCCAGATGCATTAACACCACTCCCTATTATCGTGGTGCAAGCCACCCTGGGTAAAATAGAATGTCGGGCAGGGCATAAGCAGCGACATGCAAGGACTTCAGGTCGTTGCAAAGTGGGCCAGTGGAAGCTTATAAGGTTACGTTGGCCTTGTTTGTGAACTGGGTACTAAACGTCTTCCTTTACCGACTTGTTTATCGTTGAATTTGCTTTTTCCTGACTGTTACAGTTTTTTTTTTTTTCATTAAATTTTCTGTTCACTGTTTGTGTTTGTACAAAAAAATGCCTTGAAAATAGTGATTTTTTATTATTCATTGTTATATCTAGATCTTGGAGTTTATCGTTCAAGAAAACAGCAGTTTCCTGCTGTTTGTGAGAGAAAGTGTTAATTAGAGTATTTCAGTAATGCCACTCATCAATGAGATTTCATAAAATGGTGGAGAGTGTTTATGCAGATTGCTTCCAAGTGCATGTGAAAGAAAGCAGAAATAATGTTGAATAATAGGTTAATAGGTTAACTAGTGTACTAATTGAGTTAGCAGATTTTTGAATCGTCATGACTGCAAAATTTATTATGTTTATTATTTCATTTTACTCAGAACTTTCACTCCTCTTCTATTGTTGTTTTTCTTGCTTTAATATTTTGCAAGTCATTAACATTAAATCGACATTGTTAATATTTTTTCAAATTTTTCCAATATGTTGGGTCACATTCTCGCAGTGTCCTTCGTATCCGTTAAACAACTTTCAGGAAAAACTTTTAAGATCAATATCTGTATTTCCTCTGCATACATCTTTTTCGTAACTTCATTTGAGTTACAGAGTGACTCTCAAGGAGAGAGAGAGAGAGAGAGAGAGAGAGAGGGGAGGAAGAACGGGTTGTCTGAGAACTTGCCCAAATATGAAAAGGTTTCTCTTTTGACTCAATGCCGGATGGTCAGAAATTGAATGAAATTCTTTGGAGGCTGGTGATGTACATAATTATTATATTTTTATATTTTTGGATGGTGTTGTTGATTTCCCTGACTGGAATGTGGGATTGTAAGGGATTGTGGTTGTGAATAGCTGTGTGCATCTGTAGATGTTGATTTGTGATTTATAACCATGAGTAAGATTATATTATTGGAGAGTCATCAGATCTTAGACTGTACGACATACTATTCAGAACACGAAACCTTAGAACCAGCACAGACATATGAGCCTGCGGTTGTGAACATCAGTGTACACGTCTTGTAGATGTTACTTGTCATTCGCAACCTGTTACAAGATCATAGACTGTAGAACATCCTATTCAGAACACGAAACCTTATAGCAGAAGATCTCGTAATGATTCCATCATACCTACATTACCGTTCTGTAGCTTACAGCTCAACAGTCATGCATCTATTACGTGTGTCCATTCATTCTAGGGCAATCACCATTCACCACGCAATTTCCTCTACATTTTACCTTGCGTAGGGTCAGGGCTAGGCTCCACCTCTTTCTCATTCTTGGCACTCGACTTTTCTTGGCACGGTGCCACTGAGCTGCTCACCACCCACAGTACAGCCCGCGTCGTTGGACCAGCTTGCTTATGCTTGACAGACTTACCATATTGCTCTCGCTCGAGGTCTGCTGGTAATATCCTTTGCTCATCGCATCCTTAAGTTCTGTCTGCTTTGTTTGACGCTCTCAGTCGCTTGTTTGTTTGTCGATTCATTGGATTAGTTATATATATATATATATATATATATATATATATATATATATATATATATATATATAAATATATATATATATATATATATCACACATTACAGGTGAAAAATAAGAGACAGGGTGTAGGTCTGACCGGTTTCGACTGTATTTTCAAGCCATTGACCGGGCAGGGCCTACACCCCCCGTCTCTTATTTTTCACCTGTGTAATGTGTGATAAATGAATCACGTACGAAAAGTGATTATAATCATATATATATAATTTATATATATATATATATATATATATATATATATATATATATATATAAATGTATATGTATATATATATATATATATATATATATATATATATATATATATATATATATATATATATATATAAATGTGTATGTATATACATATACAGTATATATACTTACAGTATATATGAATTGCAAAATGCCTTACCTATACGTATGTAAATTAATAGAAAGATTTTTCTTACCAAAACGTAGAAAAATAATCCAAATTTCATGAAAACGACTTTTCTCTGACTTTGAAAAAAGGTCGGGTTGTTTATGGCAGGGAGGCCATCATAAACTGCACAGATGTTCAATTCATTCACTGGATTTGAATGAATGGAAACTGAATAGCATTCACTTCATATCCTAACACCCCAAGCTGAGTATATATTATGTATTACTGAGAGTGACTTTACAGTATCTCGTCGATTTGCTCAGCTCTGTAATGTGGTCAGGAATAATACCCCCTCTCTCTCTCTCTCTCTCTCTCTCTCTCTCTCTCTCTCTCTCTCTCTCTCTCTCTCTCTCTCTCTCTCTCTCCCACTTCCTTGCCCGTCCGGATTTGGTGGGTGGTCATGCGCCAGTGGAATTCAGGAACTAGTCGAAGGTCTACCGCTGCATGAACTTGCCTAAGCATATAAGGAACTGCGTGCCTCTCTCTCTCTCTCTCTCTCTCTCTCTCTCTCTCTCTCTCTCTCTCTCTCTCTCTCGTCGTTTATCTCAGGATCTTGGTAAAGTTATTTTCACTTCAGTGAAGAGGATTCGTGAGTATTGTATGCCGTTTCTCTCTCTCTCTCTCTCTCTCTCTCTCTCTCTCTCTCTCTCTCTCTCTCTCTCTCTCTCATCATCATGAGCTTTGTAAAGTTATTTTCACCTCGATACAGGCCTTTGACATCAGTCAAATTCTTCCGGCAATGAAGATTTCAAAGAACATTAAATATCTTTCACATATTCGCCGAGTCTGGGGACTCCCTCAGCTGAGTCTCGGGACTCCCTCAGCAGAGTCAGGGACTCCCTCAGCATTGCCAAATACCCAAGATCATGGCAAGGTCTACCTGGCGCGATCGAAAGGAATTTTCAAGAAGTTTTCAAACTGGTATTTCACGTCGCAGGGAGAAATCGAAGTCACCCTGGTGTGGTGGGAATTTTTCTTGCTTCTGTGGTGATTATTTCCGAATTTTTTCTTGCAGGGGGGAGGCTTTATATAGTCGTAGTGAGTGGGTTCAAGAATTAGAGAAGAGTATCATCGTTATATGATAAAATGGGAGGAGGGTATACATGTCTTTTCAAGGAGAAAGCTCTTGTTTATTTTTGTTAGAAATGACATTATTCTTTTCAGGGATGGGGTTAGTATATGCAATTTTTTCAAGAAAAGGATTTTTTCATTTTTTTTTTTTATTATTATAAAGAGAATAAAGTGTATCATGTATCAGAAGTAAAAGAAAACTATTTTTTTAATGGCGAAATTTTTATATGTAACTAAAAACTTACTAGAAAATTATATAAATTTATCTCGCACATTAGTAGAGTACCATTCTCAGAACTCAGAAATGTAACTATCGTTTTCTGAGAAGCTAAAATAGAGACTTCTATGCGTTTTCTAGATCTTACGAAGTTAACAACTGCAAAGCTTGGATAGAGAAGTCCACGCATTTTCTACCTCCCTAGAACTGAAGACCCGCAAAGAAAACAACTTTCTGTTGTGTGAAACAGGCCAGTGATGAATGGAAGCCATTAATGAGGAAGCAATGGGATTTGATACATAGGGGCAGGGTGGAGACCTTTTGTATTGGAACATGAGGGCCACCTATTATTACTTGGATAACAATAGAATTATATTCCGGATAACAGAGGTTCTCTCTCTCTCTCTCTCTCTCTCTCTCTCTCTCTCTCTCTCTCTCTCTCTCTCTCTCTCTCTCTCTCTCTTCTTAGGACATAAAAATTCTTGTTATTCAGTTAGGTATGGATGAATTTTGGTAAATACTGTAAGATAGAGAGTGCTTACGTGGGTGAGCAATATTAATGTATGTAAATAAATACACATTACACACCACATATTATATTACTTTGATTAATCTCTTGATAACTATCACTACGGTACACATTTTATTCATACAACAGATGTATTGCTAATATGATTAGTTGGTAACTTTACAAATAAATTAAAATACAAAGTAAAGAAATACTCACTACCTACAAATCCAATAGAATGGTTTAGTTCCCTTCATCCCAAAATGACCGTTGGGTTTGTGATCCTTTTTTGGGATTCGTGGGGGAGGGATGAGAGGGAGGGGGAAGTGGGGTGTGGTGCAGATGGTCAAAATGATTGTAGAATCGTAGACCGTCTCTGAGGAGGTACAGTGATTGAAGATTAGCCTGGAGAAGTCGACCATAGCAGCCTGACTCTGAGAAACGAAAACTCGGCAACTTCGTGGGCATGGGAAGATTATTAATAGGTCTATCCGGTAGGCCTACTCAAGACATGCTGGTATAGATGAATAGAACAGGGCGGTGTTCTCTTGTTGGTCGAATCGGGGTTTTATTGGACTTATATAGACGAATTTATTTGGCAAATACTTCCTGGGATGTTTCGTTCTGTGCAGAGATGATTGATGATCTAAGATGGTCTTATAACTGGCGGGGTTATGATGGTCTCTAGGAGTAATTGGATGACAGTACCTACTGCATATGGTCTACTCCCATTTCCTCTATAACCCTGTGATCCCACCATAGACCTGTGGGTTGGTGGGGGGGTGGAGGAGGGGGGGTTTAGTTTCACGTCAAATCTTAAGAGTAATGTGATCTTACCTGCCTGTAGACCTGACGCACTTGCTCGGAACTGTGACTCATTCAGCCTCTGTTGTAGTTATTGGAGTCAAACCCGTATCACCGGCTGGGTAGACAGTTAGATGGAAATATAAAATCCCCTGATTGGTGACTTATAAAATTGTTATATATTGTCATTTCCGTCTCTGAAACTCTGCACAGGTGGTATTGCCTCTGTAACCCGTCAGCCTACACAAATGATGATGTAGCTGTTGATTATAATGATGACAGATGCTCATTTATCTAATAATTGGTGGATCCTAGAATAAGGAAGATTAACTTGTATAGATCATAGCAAACTCCTCCAAAATATGGGCCAGTATTATTGATTCCTCCATAGGTATTTTTAGGAAATATTCAGAGTACATGTACAGAGTGTGTGTGTGTGGCTTCATGGGACAAATTGGAGATGAGTCTGGCACACCTGTTTCACTGAACACCTGCCTTGTATCTGAGTGACTCATCTCTCACCCCAGAACAAGTGTATTTTTTCTTTATTTTAGATCATTTAGACACGAAAGTACTTTCAAATTCATTGTGTGTAAACACACAAACTTGGCTGCTTGATCAGATCAGATATTGGCAGGGTGTTATGAAGTATATATTATATAATCTTACTGTTAAATAATTTTTAAATTTCTTGATATGCTCCGGTACACGTCCTTGTATTTCCTATTTATTTTTGATAATTTTTCTAGGCAGTTCGTCGTTATTCACGTCAGCATTTCTTTTTTCTTTCTCAGGAACTTGAGCGCGACTCGTCAAAGAAAGCTTTGCAAGATGACCTATACCTCTCGACGAAGCTGCTCCAATATGCCTTTTGAAATACAGAATGTGACCCACCCCTACAGTGCTTCTGGTAACACTGTCGTTTGTTTACATTTACCAATACGTCTGGCAACACTGTCCATCAGACGAACAACAGCAAGAAGGGAGTGAGATGTCTCCGGAGCGTCTTCTGCCATGACTTTCTCGGGAAGAGAGTACAGAATCTATTCTTCAACTCTTAGGACCAGTTGTGGATATGACACTTTTGTTGGGGGGGTGGATTCAGTCTCCCCAGTTTCATATCCACACCCAAACACACTACCCTTTGACCCCACCTCTTCCTTAACGTAAGATAAGAATGTAGAATAGCTCAGAGGCTCTTATTTAAGGTAAAAACATTGGAGAATAGTCGTTTTTTTACAAGGCTCTGCTTACCACGTTGTCCAATGCTGGTCGTTTGGATGCCTGTGATATAAGAGAAGTTGGGGCCAGGATTTTACCTTCCTGCGTCCCCTGTATCCTTACATTCTCAACACTGACAGAATTACTGTGATAATGATGCTTTTGTCACCAGAGCTATCTCTCTGGTTAGCGGGGCCTTGCAGTCAAACTCACTCACACTCACTCGCTCTCCTTCTCCGAGGAACATGGCAGAAGTTCTCTGGAAGACAGCCCACCTGGAAAGTGGCAGGAAAGGAAGACTGCTGGATGCTGAATATCATTTAATAATCTGTTTTTTTTTTTATGCTGAACTTTTTCAATGGATAATCACAGTAAAAGTTTATTGACTTATCGGCACACGATTGGATATTTCTTATTGTTTATTAAGTGGACACCATGATGAATGAAAAAAAAGGGAAAAATTGCTTATTGAAACTTGAAATTTTATCTGTGATAAAACCTATGTATCATCGAAAATGGTTTATTGACTCGGACACAAAAAAAGTCATTGCCCTGATAATGATACGTTTAAGATACCTTTGAGATACACACAGCGTTTTTGTGGATGTGTATATGTGTACAGTAAATTGCCTTTTGTGTACGTGCACCTTTACAAGTGCTCTTAACGATTTTTTTTTTTGAAGAAGCAAGACTCCTCTTGTGTGTACGAAATGTTGCAATTTAACCTAAGAAGTGTTTGTGACCACAAAGGCTGTGGAATGAGTTTATCCTTTTATTTTTGTTAAATCTCGACAGAGCCCACCGCCGCCTGCGTGTTTGAAACCGGTAACAAGTGTATTAGAGGACCTGTATAATATTTGCTTCTTTTTTTTTTTTAAGTACCCCTTCCCAAGTGAAGATTGTATAGACTATAAATAATCACGTGAAGGTGCCTATTGACCCCCCCCTCCCCCCCTTCTGACCCGTGACCTCAAGGCTGTACGTACCTCGCTGAAGTGAGCTCGCGAAGGACTAAGAGAGAGTAAGGCCTCCTGACTTCATTTTTCTTCCGAAGGGAGGTTTGTGAAGGACCTGTTTGATGGGGGAAGGCCGGATACATTAATGTGTACATATCCTAAGGATTTTTACGGATTCGAACGCGGGAATTGAAGGCGAAGCGTGTCCTAGTTTTGTCAAGTTCCTGGAAACATTTCAGCAGTTGTCCCATTACTGCGGAATCATTAATTCAAGAAGGATTAATAGAGAATTTAGAAATGGGAAGCTGGAATGATTCGGAAAGAGTTTTTCCGTATGTCGTAGGTTCTCGAAGCCCGGGTAGATTCGTGGTTCAGTGAATTTGTCAAGATGGGCACGACCACATCGCTTCGAGAAAGTAGGGAAGTAGCCTGTGTGAAATGGGTGGCACAAATAGAAAGGATTTTAGAAAGCCCTTTGAATCTCCCTCTCGAAGTCTTCTAATCAAGCCTGTTGGTGTGTTTCTAAGCCACGACGACAGAGCCGTACAAATATCAATGTCCTTTTACCGCCTCTTAATGTGTTTTTGTGTAGGATAGTCCCAGGAACTCTTCTGTGTAGATTCTTCTGCTTCTAAACAGTGTAGATAATGTGAATATACAAATACCTTTAAATGTATATAGATATATATCTTTCACGTTTGGGTACCATATCACAGCTTCAAACGGGAGGGTCAGTTCATCCTGAAAGGGAGGTTTTAGGAAGCAGTGTAAATATTCAACAAAGGGTATAGTTCCTCGCGGAAGAACTTTGCACAAGGATGCACTGACCCTCCCATTACGAGAGGAAAGGATTTGAAAATGAACTTGTCAGTGATGATTGATAGATGTAGGATCTTAGTAGGATTTTGTGAAGGAATTAATGGCAGCTGAAGATAAGTATAAATGCTGATTTCTCTTCCCATTTTGAATGTGATACAATGTGATTAGTCAGTCTTCCTCCGACGGGAGGCTATTCAAAGGATACATGTACGAGAGACCACGGCGCATGCGCAAAGGTAGTCACGACTAGCTTTCGTACCGTACAGGTACATGATAACATTAGATAATGCTCTGTACATATTAATTCTTAAGAGCATAGAGTTGTAGGATACTCCCGAGTGCCTATAGGGTTGAAGTTTCTTAATCTTGTAAGAATAGTCCGGAAGCTATTCATGAGTACCCCCCCTCCCGCAGGTGGCCTTAGTAGGTGGGGGGGAACTCGAAAGGGCGCTGGGAACCAGTGGTTTTATTCTATCCCATTAACAAGTAATGTATTTAGGCACAATTGTAGCAACACTTGGTAGACTGCTTGCGAGTTAATGACGTAATTTGAAATTAGGAAGCTACTCCGCGTGTGTTTGTTATTGAGTGTGCCAAACGTATTTCCTGACAGGCGATGATGATGATAGTGATATGATAATGATAGTGAAGAGATTTAAAGAGATTCAGGAATCACGCTGTCATTTGATAATAATATTAAAAGAGTTTGTGTAGCGAATCGTAACAATAGCTAAGTGAACTTTTTTCTGTCTTTTTTTTTTGTCAATTTGGCAAAACTTTTTTTACTTTTATGGTTTATGTAACATTGCTCAAGTTTTTCACATATTTTTTCCTTAGGTTGAGTTTCTCTCTCTCTCTCTCTCTCTCTCTCTCTCTCTCTCTCTCTCTCTCTCTCTCTCTCTCTCTCTCTCTCTGAGAAGTAGGTTCCTATAGTGTAAATGCTTCAAAACGGACTCATTCAAACTACTCTCTCTCTCTCTCTCTCTCTCTCTCTCTCTCTCTCTCTCTCTCTCTGAGAGAGAGAGTAGGTTCCTATAGTGTAAATGCTTCAAGAAACGGACTCGACAAACTCACTCTCTCTCTCTCTCTCTCTCTCTCTCTCTCTCTCTCTCTCTCTGTAAATGCCCCAAGAGACGAACTCGACCAATGACCTCAGGCCTCATAGGTCAAAGCTATATTAGCTTTGAGTCTTTAATTAATCCTGTCCTTTTGAAAACAGCAGACCTTCTCTTGTCCGAGGGACACGAGAGACCTCAGACCTGGGTTCTGGAGGAGGAGCCAATGAGGGGCTTCTCGTGGCCCATCCTCTGATTCCAGTCATTATTTTTTTACACAAACTGGACTCCAGAGCTTCCAGGATCCAGGACTGGACTCTAGTCTGCCTTCCAGATTGACAAAAAGAAAGGTCGCCACGTTTTCAGATGACAATTTGAGCAAATTTGTAGAATCCCTTTTTTAATTTTTTTTTTTCCAATTTATTATTTTCCTCTGTGTATAACCGCTTCAACTACGTACATTACAGTCTTCGTGTTTCTTTAAAACTTAATTTAACCATGTTGAGAAATGATAATTTGCATCAGCACCACCATATACAATTATTTAAATGTGTTTTAGCATTTTAAATGACAAAAAAATGACTTAAAAAAATGGAATATATATATGTAAATAAAGATAAAATGACCACCCAGCTGATGGCAACATCGTCCGTCGGACCTGGGAGTCTTCGTCCGAACATGGAAGCCTTCGGCGTCGACTCTGGCTTCGGCTGACGATGTTGGCTCCGTTTAACTGTTATTATAAACTTCTTTACTTCTGGTTGTGTTGAACCTGTCTTTTTTTTTTTTTTTGAGAGGATGCGAACGCCTGTATTCGCACTCACTATGTCGAAATGGATTTAGGAAAAATATTATTATGACTGTATAAAAGGAAACTTTATCTTTGAATTGTCTGCAGAACAGAATTATAATTATTATTTTATATTGCACAATATTATTTTATGATTTTGAAAAACATCTTGAAATAAAAATTTCTCTGTTCTTAAACGAGTTTTTTATTTATTCCCCAATTTATTTTTTTGAGCATACGTATATGAAAGAAAAAAATGTTTATATAAACATT
>NC_089771.1:24222883-24227883 GCF_040412425.1 Macrobrachium rosenbergii | reverse complement strand
AAGGAATTATGGAAAAAATAGACAGGCATGGAAGACTAATTAAACTACTTTATGATGTAGGTAAAAAAAAAAAAGTGGAATTAGTGTTGCACAAATTTAGTCTGTTTTGTCTCACTGAGACATCACACTATGAAAACAAAGCTGTTAAATAATAAAGTATTTCTACATACACACAAATATTTATATGTAAATTAATTAGTTAAAGTCCAAGTCCTCCTAGGCCTCTGTAGGCTCAAAGGGCAAGCGCTGATCTCCTATTTCTTAGGCCGACAGCCTGTAGGGGACAGGTCCCAATGCCTATGACACGTGGTTAGTGTGTCCTTAGGCCCACTGTTTAACTCCCCAGCCCGAGGGCTGGTACTTATTCTCCTACTGAAACTCTCAGGTTTTTTCTGACTGTTGGGTTGATGGGCTACCAGATTTGTGCAGTGGCTCAATCCGAGCCATCAGGGAGTGGCGGGATTTGAACCCGGCCCTCTCCACTGGTAGCCGAGAATTATACCAGTGCGCCACTACGGTGGCATATGTATATATACATATATATTTATATATATAAATATATATATATATATATATACATGTATTATATATATATGTATATATATATATATATATATATATATATATATATATATATATATATATATATATATATATATATATATATATTTTGTTGTTACAGAAGATAGAAACTCTTGTAACTTACTGTACCCTGCTGAACCTTCGTACCCTGTACCTTGGTGTTCGACACCACTAAAGTTCATTTTATTATCACCTACGTCTTCAGGGCATCAAAATTTCAAACCATACGTCTTCAGTAATCGAGAACAAACTTTTCAAACTAGTAGTCTTAACAAATATGCAATATAAAACGTAACCAAACTTTTCA
Source organism: Macrobrachium rosenbergii (assembly GCF_040412425.1). Taxonomy (NCBI): domain Eukaryota; kingdom Metazoa; phylum Arthropoda; class Malacostraca; order Decapoda; family Palaemonidae; genus Macrobrachium; species Macrobrachium rosenbergii. The sequence goes on along the minus strand of NC_089771.1, from coordinate 24,226,994 downwards.
TAAAAATTCTCTAATTAATTCTAGTTTCTGTACCTAATGCCTTGGAAGTTTGAATTTCAAGTCAGCGGCCCCTGTTGGCTTGTTCCATATGAATTGGGATTTATCTTCTGAATAATAATAGTAATGATTCTAATTGCGAACGGGGAATTATAAAAATTATTCATATTTTTATTGTTACCAGAAATAGTTTATATTAAACTGTCCCTATATCATTACAGATTCTATATTAAACTGTCCCTATATCATTACAGCTTCTATTCAACTTATAGGTTTATATTTACACTTATTGTGCGCACACAAACGGGCTTAATTATATGACATTGTTACTCCAAATTTTGTAAAGAAAATGATCCCCAAACTTATTCATAAGAAAGGTGAAGAATAATGAAAAAACTTTTAAAAAATGCTTTCGGTCGAAATTAAACCTTCTGGGCGTTCCCCCAGGTAAAAGGGAGACTAGAAACCTGTGCTTTCGGTTCAGGAACCAGGAGAACACAGCGGAGTACCACAAGGTAACAGCTGAAGACCCCAGCGGTGATAGTATCGAAAGTTCTCTCTCTCTCTCTCTCTCTCTCTCTCTCTCTCTCTCTCTCTCTCTCTCTCTCTCTCACACAAAAGCACACACCAACACCTCCTTCCTCGCATACGTAGATTTGTTGCTATGTGGAAGCATTCTACATTTTTTATTGCTTGAAAAAGTTTACTACGAATGTTACCGCATGCTGAATGTTTATTATCCCTCTGTAAACATTGTATATTACGCTTATGAGAGACGATGATAATAAGTTTATAGTGATAAAGTGATAAGAAAATTATCTTATATAGGAGGCTACCGGTATAATGTTTCCACTGGATTGCGTTAATTATGAGACAACTTCCAAACTCTAAAGTTGTCTCTTTGACTTAAACTGATTCAGACTTGTAATATTCTCTCTCTCTCTCTCTCTCTCTTTCTCTCAAGTGTATGAGGCTATCTGTTGCCAAATTGCTTGGGCATTAAAGAAAAACAGAAAGCTAGACCTATAGCTACACAGTCTTTTAAAACTCAAGAACAAGTGAATACACTGACGGGAAAACGTCTCCCATTATAGTTGTCATGTTATCACGGAGAATATTCATAAAAATCATCGACAACTAAAATCACGGGTAAAGATATTCAGAAGAATTAAGTTAAGAAGTTAAGTCAAGTATTTTGAAGTTACCTGCCTTCCTCGCCCTTCGTGAGATTCTGAGACTTTGAATTTTAAATTCCTGTCATGAAATCCTGGACAAATGAAGCAGAATATTTTTTTATGAAGGCTTTTGTCGAATAAATATCTAAGTAATCTCAAACTTCATCACCATCTGCCCATGCTACGGCATCCTGGAGGGCCAAACATCTTGTCAATTCCGTAATGGCCCATCGTCCAGGGGTGTAATTCCTATGCAAAATAGTAGGAATTTCGACTGAAATGACAGACTATTATGAAAATGAACCTCTCCCTTTTCTGCTGACGAATTTGGATAACGCCTGACGGTAGTAGAGACTTTTAAGGCGTCTATAATATAATTGGTATGAACTTTTCTCCTTTTACTGCTTAGAATATCAATCATCTATATCGAGGGTTGGTTTAAATGGTGTATCTAGGAAGGGGCGTGTGTGTTGCAAGCGTCATGCTCTGATAGTTTTGGTGAAGGTGAAACGGGAAACAAAACAGGCTGTCTGTTTATCTATCTCTCGATCTATTTTATCTGTCTATCCATTTATCTATCTATTTTATCTGTCTTTAAGTTGTCTTCACAAATGTTGTTTTTCCTCTAACGTATCTGGATAAATCTCTCCCGAAGAACAAACATTCAGATCTGGACGTCAGGACTGGCTCTCTCTCCCCACACCGCCTGGTAACAACAATATCTAAAAGGCAAAAAAGAGAGAGAGAGAGAGAGAGAGAGAGAGAGAGAGAGAGAGAGAGAGAGAGAGATTCGGGTACCTGCTGAATGAGAGGCAAGAAGGTCCTCCAACCCCTCTACAGGGAACACCCGACGGCCTCACCGCCCTGCGGAACGCCTTCACAGACGAAATCGTAGGTAGGCCGAACGCAGGTCCTCAAAACCGTTTAGAGAGGCTCCGAAGCACGGAGGGAGAGAGAGAGAGAGAGAGAGAGAGAGAGAGAGAGAGAGAGATAGGAGAAACAGCAGCAGCAGCGATCGCCCTGAAGCGAGGTTTGCCAAAGTGGTGTGACTGGTGTCTCTCTCTGGCGCCGCTCTGTCGCCCTCATTACTCCGACTCGCTCTGAGAAAGTCGTCGTCGGCGTCTCGTATACGGCGGTGTATAGGAAGAAAGGAGCTGGAGAGTCTAGTTAGAATTGTATGGGAGGAGGACCTTGATTGTTTCTTAAGCCAAATAGGGGGATTGGGTGAAGGTATGTGGGGTGGTTGGGGGAATGGACTGGTTGGGACTAGATCTAGGAGCTTGAAAAACTCGCGCCATATTTAGAAGGTTTTTAGGGTCTTGGAAGCTGCTGAAAATGGAATGGGGGATACCTGTGCGTATTTCCTTCCATATGCCGCTTTCGTCTTTGCTTTATTGCTTTTCTACTTCCTCATTTAGTCGTCTGTTTGATTGTTCCTCCATTTATTGGTCTAGTGCTACTCGGCTCTTCCTCATTTATGGTCCATTCTAACATTCCCCCATTTATTGGTCTAATGATTATTGCCTTCACGTACGTCTATCTTATTACCATTGTAACTTACTATAATTAACTTACTTATGTTAGTTTGCTTTATAAACTTTAAGTTTCAATTCAAGCATTTATTAAAATGTTTATCCAAGGAGACAAAGAAAAATCCCAAAACAGCTGACATCTTGAATTGTAAACCAAGGAGTGAGGAGGCAATGGCTGGCGGCTGGGGACGAGCCGTTACAGAGGCACATTCCTTAATTCACTCATCCTCCTATTATCCAAGTCTACTACTACTTCTAATGCTACTACTACTATTACTAATACCTAGATCTGCCCTCCCTAAAGATAAGCAAATAAGCAACACGAGGAGAAAATAAACAATAGTACGAAATACTTCGACACAGGAGAGTGGAAATCCCCAAAATTTGGGACCTCTTGGGTCTTCTAAATCTCCCACCTTCCCCAACCCGCCCACCCCATCTCTCTCTCTCTCTCTCTCTCTCTCTCTCTCTCTCTCTCTCTCTCTCCCCATCACGTTTTTGTGACGTATTTTAGTCGCTTTGAGCTGAACGCGGGACGCCAGCTACAGGTAAACAGTACCTCGCGCGCTCTCTCTCCTCTCTCTCTCTCTCTCTCTCTCTCTCTCTCTCTCTCTCTCACACACACACACACACACACACATACACAAACACACACACGCATACACACACACACACACACACACACACACACCTGTAAAATCACGCCCTTCCTCACTGGTCGGTCTAAAAATAGATAGTCGTTACGCAGAGATTGAAAGCTTCATGAAAGCACGACTTCCTCAACGAAAGGTACCTCAACTTTTCCAATTTGCTTTCTCTTGCTGGCTTTCTTTATGTTAAAAAAACTTGAGTCTTTCATTTTATCAATTGCTAATTGTATGAAGTTACTTTCATCTTCTTTCCACAGGGAACTTTACACTTTGTAAAGTGGTTTGTTAAATTCACTCATAGCCTTATTCAAGCTTAGGGCTAACTTAGGTCTACGCACTTCGACCACAAATGGATTTCTCGGGACTTATCGTCCAGCGTGGGGATACGTTTAAACACCTTTGACATTCCATATAGTTTCCAAACCTGCTTTTAAATTTGAACTGTATTTTTTGTAAATTTTTTTTTTATTTCAAATCATACATCCTCATACACGCATGTGTGCATGTATTGGTGTATTTTACAGTGTCATTGACTTAAGTTACTTTTGTCATTTGAAACACTATAGTCTGAGTCATAAATCGAATGGAATGGAATATAGAGTTTAGGCCAAGCACCGGGACCTATGAGGTCATTCAGCGCCGGAGAAGAAAATGAGAGAAGGTTGTTTGAAAGGTGTAACAGGAGGAAAACCTCGCAGTTGCACTTTGAAATAATTGTTAGGAGAGAGCGGACAGCAAGATGGAAGAAAGTTAATAT
>NC_089771.1:24207883-24217883 GCF_040412425.1 Macrobrachium rosenbergii | reverse complement strand
TTGAAACTCATTACAGGATTAGGTTTCAATTTTACCAGTCATTGTCCAAACATTTTCAAATCAAATGCAATTAATACTTTAATCTATGGGGCTTATAATTTATGCTCCAACTTCACTTTGGTTCATGAAGAGATGGAATTCTTGGTAAAATTTTTTGCAAATAATGGTTACCCCAACCAATTTGGTCTTTAAAGTGTTTACTGTCCTAAAGTGTCAGTTGTTACAGTTCCTAAACTAGTTTTTACTGCAATTTGCCTTACATTGGTAAATCAATTAAGCAGCTTGAGAGGGAATTGAAATAATGTTTCGGCAGATTTTATCCACAGATTACTTTTGAATTAATTTTTAGTAATGATTTACAATAAAAAGCCTACCGCCTTTCAAAGATAAACTGCCTGATTTTTTGCGTTCTGGTATTGTTTACTATTACACATGCCCCAACTGCCAAGTTGGGTATTTGGGTAGTTCCATAAAGGCGCTCAAAACAAGGTAGGCTACTGCCAGCATGCAGGGATCAGTGACAGTGCAGGTAGTCTTATAGCAGTCATGAGGCATTCTTCCATCCGTGAACATTGCAGTAGATGCAATCAGGCGAGACTAAGTATAAGGGATTTTAAAATTGTAGATTCTTGTTCAATATTGTCTGATTTAAGGATCTTAGAATCTATATACATTCAAAAACTTTAGCCACAACTCAGCCAAGATCAGTCTTCCTTTCCGTTATCTATAATCTGTTGATTTTCTATCCGCTCTCGCTTTCCAGTCATTAGGCTAATCTATTGTACAATTTTTTTCTCTCTTGTCTTGGTTTTGTGTTATTTTTTTTCTGTATTTTATGTTTTTTTATTTTTCTTAGTCCTGTGTTTTATTAAATGAAAGCATAAAACCTTTCATGGTGCCACTTAAGCGTGGGTCCTACCAGGCTTTGTGTCCTACCTTTGAATTTATCTGTTTTAGCTTGCATCCTGCCAAGCCAAAATGCCGAAAAATACCAAACTGCCAAAAAATAGCTCGAAACTATCTGTCTAGATAACTATCTAGATAAATACCTATCTAGATAACTATCTATCTATTTTTAGATAACTTGACAACTCATCACCAAAATGCCGAGCTCGAAGGTTTTGTCAATATATTTCAGTTATTTCGACATTTTGTTCATACTCTTAAAGGACTTATACGACTTATACAACCCATACAAGATGTATTTTCGGGATTTTTACGCTTTGTTTCCAGTAAAAGCGCTGTGACTACCTTCCTAATTAAAAATTGATTACGGAAAGACAGGAATATTTGTCAAAAGTGCGTTGGATCTGTCATTCAAACTACTAAAAAATCACGAGGAAAGGATTGGCCTGTATGGAGATGGAGGAGAAAGTGTCGGTCAAGGGGTCAGCTCCGTGAGAAAAGGTAATCATTTCTTTCCGTATACCGATTTAAACACTGGAGGATCAGAAAATTTCTTGAGGGCAGTGGGGAGGGCACTTAATTTTCATACTATACATACATAAACACACACACACACACACACACACATATATATATATATATATATATATATATTATTTAATATTATAATTAAAATTATTATTTTCTTTTCAATTTAATTATTATTTCTATACAAGATTTTTTCCCATTTTTATATTTCCCATTTGTTATTATTTTCTAAATCTTCAATATTATTATTTTGTCATTTTTCATGGGGGTGGGACGTGTCTTGGTGGCCCCCACCCCTGGATCCGCTAGTGGATTTAAATGGAAAATTACATTGCAACTTGAGCCTTTGTGCAATCGTCGAGCTCATTTTTGTGTGGTCTATGGAACTATCAGTAGTACAGGTTACAAAGTATACTGGATTATCATCCGCTACTGTGACTGACTAGTTCAATTATTGCCGGGAAGTTTGCTCTAGTATAGTTTCTGTCAGTCGAAGAGGGCAAATGGTCGGAACGGGAAACAATCCCGTTCAAATCGATGAATCAAGATTCGCCGGTCGGCGCAAACAACAGGGGTCGGATTTTGGAAGGAGACCAAGCATCAGTTACAGTAGATCCTGAAAATGTCATAAACAATCGAAATCATGGTAAGCGTTTAGATGGTCCTTTTAGGTCTTCGGTTTATGCCAGGGCAACGATGTGCGACATTTCTGCGTAGCAAAGAGACATGCAGCAACTTTGTTACCCATCATTAAATGGAAGTAGCGAATGGGTCATGGATACAATCTGATGAATTGTCTACACATAGCAGTCTTTCAAAGTTAGAATGTGTACATCACACCGTAACCATCAGATTAATTTTGTAGATCCTAATGCTTCTGCTCAAACCCAACAAATTGAAAGAACTTTCTAGAAAGCAAGATTAAGATAATTTGGAAATAACGAGGAGTGCCTATAGCCGTCACCTGCAGGGGCATTGAGACGAGGTCTTTTGGAGGCTTTCAGAGGGAAATAGTGCCGACTCTTTTCTCGATATGTTAAAAGACATTCAGAATGTTTTTATTTAAAAGGATTCAAATATCTTGTTTTATGAATTTTTAGTCAAGTTTCTTGCTTCATAATTTTTACTGCCTTTAAATTTTATTATACAACAGTGAATGGCAATCCTCCTTCCGTTTTTGCTTTCCCCCTTACGTTAGATAATGTAGGATACAAATGCGATGGTAGGATACACACTACAGCAGAAAGTGATCGGTAGGACACACGCTGAAGCGGCACCGCTTTCATTGAGCGCAAGAGTCAAAGATGGAAATATGTGGTAGTTTGCCTTGGCGCTTTAAGAAAGCACTAACGTGCGATATCTGCAAGGAGTCAAGGAGATTTTCTTGTGTAAGCTTCCTTCGTTTAGTCAATGATATCTTGTATTTCGTTGTATGTAGTACAAGAATACACTTCTGTACTTCATGTGGGTGTATAGATACTTGATGGATATCCTCATAAAAACTTGCTCTCCTCTCTTGATGTTTTTGCTGAAATTTATACATTTTTGGGGTCACTTCTGTCGTTTTGTCAATAATTTCTTGCATTTCGTTGTGTGTAGCACAAATATACGCTTTGTATTTCATGAGAGATGAATATTTAACTGATACTCTTATACAAACAATGTTTTCCTTTATGTGTGTGTGTTTTTTTTTTTTTTTTTTTTTAAATTTATGCATTTTTGGGGTCACTTCTGATCTTAAATTCTTGGACAATGACAAGGAGATTTACTTTCTTCATGGTTGATAGACTTTGTTGATTTTTCAAGGATGCAGTTTCCGATCTGGGTAATAATGTTGCTGGCATAAGACAGTACCCCACCCAGACAATTCCTTTTGTGGCATCTTGTGAGTCCATGTACCTGTAAGTACCTAAGTACCTAAGAAGGTACTAGGCACCGGTGGTCAGACAGATAAAATATTATTGTTTTCAAGATTCGTGCATCTCAAATCGTCTGTGCTTCAAGTACAGTACGTTTATCCATTTCCTGCCCATTCAGGATTTGATATCCTATTCTAGGGCGTCACTGCACAATAGGAAAGTGCACGCCCTCCCCCAGGAGTGACCTAGGTTGAAGGGATGACTTAAAATGATCCAGTTTGATGTGAAGAAAATGAACAGATATATTAAACATTTATTTGAGAAAAACAAGAATGAACAGTTTGGCAACTGGTAGATCCCAATTAACTTTTTTACGTCTCTCTCTCTCTCTCAACGAAAAATTGTTGATATTAAGTGGAGAACAAAAGCTTCCATTTGCATACAGAAAGTATGATATCCCAAAACAATGGCATACTTACTTCAAGGACTGAAGGCGTATGAATAGTTGGGGTCAGTTGTATTAAAGTTTGAAGTAATATACTTTATTATATATATATATATATATATATATATATATATATATATATATATATATATATATATATATATATATATATATGTGAAGTGTATGTGTATATACATACATATATATCATATATATGAATACACACACACACACACACACACATATATATATATATATATATATATATATATATATATATATATATATATATATATATATATATATATATATGCACATATACAGTATACATAGTGGTGAAAAATATTCTCTGTGCATCTTAAGGAGAGAGAGAGAGAGAGAGAGAGAGAGAGAGAGAGAGAGAGATAACACTGATGCCCAGCTACCCACGTGTATGTCTGCTAAGTATTACTTCATGTGCAGTCTCTCTCTCTCTCTCTCTCTCTCTCTCTCTCTCTCTCTCTCTCTCTCTCTCTCTCTCTCTCTCTCTCTCTCTCTCTCTCTCTCTTCTCTCACTCATTACATAATACTGGAAATCTTAATCATGGCTTTTGTAACAGTCTGACAATACATCGGATAATAAATTTTCATATTATGTATAATAGATATAATTTGGGGTCGTAGTGTTGAAGTATTACGATAACACGTTTAGAAAAGGTTAGAAGGTCTGTTATACATAAAAAATATTGGTTCAAAGGTTAGTGATATTCTGAATAACTGTGAAGTTTTGGTTAGTAGTACTAAAATTATGCTAAATACCAACAAACGCAGCCTCTAATCGGTAGTTCAGCAACAACCTAATAATAGATATTCTACTGATGAGATAAGAGAATCCAAAACAATAAATAAATAGATACATAATTAATATTCAAAAGAAAATCCCGAATTGACAACCGGAGATTCACCAAAGCAATTAAACTTTCCCCCCAAAAGTGCTTTCAATTTTCCTTCAAAAGCTATGGTTCAGATTTCGCGGTCGCCTGCAAGAAGAAGAATGTCAATGCTAACTCGACTAGATAAATGTATACTTGAAACGTGCATCAGACGAATGGACGAGTCTCATAAGAGTCTTATATATAAGAAAAACTTAAAATAAAAAAGATTCACGCGGGGGTTTGTAAGCGTGACGGAGAAAGCCTCCGGCGAGGTGGTACTCGAAACAGCACTGCCATAGCAACAAGCAGAAGAGGAGTGCGCAACAGGAGAGAGAGAGAGAGAGGAAAGAGAGAGAGAGATACTTCCTGCCCGGAGGCTCACTCTGGCTTTTAAAGCAAGACTCGTAGTCTGATTGGGTTGTGCTTATTTCCTTTATATCGACAAGGATTCAAGTTTTTGTTAGTTTTTATTTACATGTAGCTTTAGTTACTACAGATATGTTGTTATAACACTGAATAACAACAGGGAACATTTAATATAACATATCTCTGGCAGCTACTTCTTACTGCCGAAATATCAAGGTCATTTTTTACTAACCGCCGCAGAGATAACATTTTGTATCAGGGCCAGTTTGCCTGCGACGAAAGCACAACGTATATTTCTCTAGGCGATGGCGTTGGTTACGATTGAATTGTGGGTAATTGCTCTGTCCCTACAAGTCAACTGTTCCTAAATTAACGCTGAAATTCGAGTATGATATATTCTTATGTTCTGACTCGTGAACATAAGCAAAACACACACACACACACACACACGCTATCGGTCTACACTCTAACCGTACGTGATGTATTCTACGCATTACGTCACCGATAGATAGTAATATTTAAGAAGAAGGTGCTCTGCTGTTAGCTTAGTCATAAACTTGAGTTGCTACCGGCTCCTTATTGCCAACAGATGAACTTGCTCTAGTACGAGTTGCTATTAGTACTAGAACTTTTATTAGTACCATTTGCCTATTTATTTCTTGAATAAACCTTTCAAAGATAATGACATTTCTTTCGTCATTAACAAATGTACTTAGAATATTATACAAATTACCAATCAATCACTCTTTCTTTCTTGCTTTCTCGAAATCATCAGCTGAAAACCCTACTGGACACAGTCATCAGACTATAAACCCAAGAAAGGCGCCAAAGGGAATCAGCCGAGAGAGAGAGAGAGAGAGAGAGAGAGAGAGAGAGAGAGAGAGAGAGAGAGAAATTGTAGGAAAAGGTGATAAACAAAGAAACATGAGGGAATGGTATATAACACTATTTTTATTTCAATAAGCGTTGCTTCCATACCCGCTTTTATAAGTTTAACTCCTTTCCAAGTTTCCCGAATTGAATCCAGCACGCACACACACACACACACCTATTAAACTCATAATTGAGGATACTATTATAGGATACTCTGCGCACGTCGACAGGATGTACTGATGAGAAAGGAAGCCTCTCCACTTACGTTACGTTCCCAGTACTTCGCAGCTCGTTGCAAAGTATTGCAAGTTAGTGGTGCCAGTAGTTTGCAACGGAGAAATGTATGGAATGGCAGTATAACATAGATCTCCTGTAGGCTATTTAGTTTGTTGCTGAGTTATAGGAAGAATTAGCTGATGTAAACTGGTGTGTATGGCTGCTTTTGCCTTAAAATTGAATGTTCTTAGTACTATAACTTTCGAGTCGCTATAAATATTATTGGAACCGTATCATTTTTTCTACTGTTTCCTTTGGGTAGAGTTGCCTTATGTAGTTTTTTACTTTTCCATTTCCCGGTAGGATGTTTCTAATGATTTCTGACGAATATTAATTAAATACTGGTGACCTGCATCTGTTTTCCATAAGATGACACAAAATAACTCTTGTCTAGAGACTAATTCAAAGTAATTTTTACGAGTATGAACTAATTCATGGAAATTAGTCCCAAGTCAAGCAGCCTTTACCTATCACTACGACACTGGAGATGGTTATCTATTGCAGAGGAACGCTATATATTTACAACCAGTTGTAATTTTGATTAATACCATTATATTATTAAGTAAACATACGCCATGCGGGTGCGTGGGTAGGATGACCACCGTATGGACATTAGTCTTAGGTCAATTTACTCATTTTGAGGCTCTATGAAGCGACCTTTACTAATCACTTCGACATTTGAAATAACTATTTATTGAAGAGTAAGTTCACTATTTACAACCAGTTTTAATTTTGATAAATAATGTTATATTGTTAATCAAATAATGTTACGTACCATGCGTATAACACCATCTATCAGGAGAGCCGTTACAAAGAGTTTACGGCGTTATTGTTGTGGTTACGTTGCTCAGGATACTTTGTAAACATACAACTTCCATCGTTATTTACGGCGATATTATTCGTTATAGGGCGGTAATATTGCCGCTATTATGAGTTTAGACAACGTAGATTCTATGTAAAAGTTCGATTTGCCTGGGCAATGCCCGGATAGTGTGGAAAAAAGCAAAATAGGCTAAGATTTCTTGTGTCAGTGGCTTCCATGGTAAGGGTTAGGTTAGGCTATTCTGGATGATGCTTCGTGATCAGATGATAGTTACAGTGGTGATTATGATTGTGAGCCTTTTCTGGTAAGGTGTTATAGTGATAGTGTTGTTATTGAGCAAAGAGTTGTCGTAATAGGTGATGGCACAGAGGAAAGCAGTGATAGTGAAGAGAAAGGAAAGGAAAAAGATAAAGGAATGTGAAAAGGAATAGGAAAGTCTCGGTATTATTACGATTATGATGATAGTGACACAACAGAGGAGCGTGGGTGTATCCGTATGTCAGTGATGGTGATACAGTGTGATGATGCATCCTCCTGTACCACTAGGCCTAGTAGTAACATACGAGTTGACGAGTGTGTCACCCACCAATTTTTAAGCCAGTGCCAGTGCCAAAAATGGTTTCAAACCCATGGAACCTTGTACTGATAAGGCTGAACACTCAGAACAGCTGGAAAAATGAAGAAAAAGGGTTAGTAGACTAGAAAAATAGGCTGTTAGTTCTGCTAAAAGGCAAACAAGCCTTGGCCTGGGCAAGCAAAGCTTTGTTAAGAAGACTAGTAGGCCTACTAAGAAAACTGGTCCACGAAGAAGGGTGGTCCCCCTTGCAACTACAAGAACTGGATAAGGCAATTACCGTGATCTTCAAGGAATACTAGTCAGTAGGGGACTTCAGCTTGTAGACAGCATGCTTCCAAAGAAATACTTGCTGGGAACCCATCAAGGTTGCAGAAAGCAAGAAAAAGTTTACATTGAGCTACTTATTAATCTTCCATGGCAAGGAAATAGCAATCTGCAAGGCTGCCTCCCTGGTCGTTCATGCAGTAACCACTATAAGGACTCAGGTTGCCATGAAAAGATTACTGAGAGAGGGACAACAATATAGGACCTGAGGGTCATCAATTCTAACACCAGGAAAATAACAGGGGGTTGTTCTTGAGTGTCCATGAACACATACAACTCCTGCTAGTTTGTTCCAGACATTACACCTGTAAACATACCCCAAACCAGCAATGTTGGAGTCTCAACTCACCATCAGGGCACTGCACAAAAAATACCATGACTGGGTGGATGTCAGCCAGCCTTATGTCGCCTAAGTGAAGTTAAAATACCCCGTATTACAGCAAGATTTTCAGTCACCATTGCATTAAGAGACTTTGCCCTGTTAAGGATGCTGCAACACCTGTAGGCATCTCACAAATGCTCTTGTAGATGAGTGCCAGGCTAGGACAGGTGTCTCTCACCTCGAACAAGAACAAAAGACACTGAGTGAAAAAAAATGTCTGTGGCTTCCATTGTCATGAAGACTGCCAGACTCTGAGATGGTTAGCCTACTTGGTCTGTGGTACCCTGAACTTACAGCAGAACATGCCATGTCCTCGTCTTTCTGTCAGCTTACTACAGATGCAAATTGTTGCTCAACCTTTTCAACATTGCTAGCCTAACTCATTGTAGATAAACCCTGCCTGTTTATGGGAGTAATACAACTGAATAGTCTTCAAAAATAATAAACAAGACAAGAACTTCTGAGACTTTGGTGAGTACAACTATTTTTTTGCCATTATCCATTTTTATTCAGGCTTTTTCATCCAATGATAATTATTTATATTCTTTAATCATTATTATCTTCCTCATTATTCATTATTCATAAGTTTGTTAGGTTCATTATTATTAACATACTTCATGTTTATTGATATTTAATAACTAGAGACAATATTAATTTTTTGGAAATTTCTGCATTATTTAATTTTTGTATCATTATTTACCTTCACCATTGTCTTCATCATTAATCTTTATTCATTAGATTATTAGGATTATAATTAACATACACCATGACATTTTATTAATCTTTATTGCTGCTGATTAATTATTTGTGTGACAATTTTTTGAAAATTTTTGTGAAAATAAAATTTTTATTATCTTACAACATTGTAAAACAATACATGATAACAATATACAAACAATATTATGGGGATTTAGTAAAATGAATTATTATAAAAAGTATCTTTTAGTGCATAAATTATGGCACTTTTAAAAAAAAAAGAACACAAACACATTTTTGCTATATACTGTGATATATATATATATATATATATATATATATATATATATATATATTTATACATATACATATATATATATATATATATATATATATATATATATATATATATATATATATATATATATATATATATATAAAATATATATATATATATTTATGTATGTATGTATGTGTGTATATATATAAATGTGTATGTGTATTGTTTGTCTATCTATGTATATATATATATATATAATATATATATATATATATATATATATATATATATATATATATATATATATATATATATATATATATATATATGTTCGTGTTTACCTACTCAAATCATGATGGTTGACAGTTTATTAACTAATATTCATCAATTCATTAACTAAACTAAGAGTCATTTTAACCGTGCAGTGTAATAATCCTAAATATTCAGACTGGTTTTTAAACGTACGACCTTCAGCTGTGTAGGATGACATAGGATACACAACAGACGTCTTTGTAGGAATAAGGCTGAGACAATGACAGGATGTAAGGAGGAGGAGGAGGAGAGAGAGAGAGAGAGAGAGAGAGAGAGAGAGAGAGAGAGAGTTCATTGTTGATCTGACAAAAGTTAAAGCATTATAATAATATGAGGACAGAAAGATAGATGTAGTATATAAAGTATTTTATTGTTAGATGAAACAAATGAACGACAAGTCTCTCTCTCTCTCTCTCTCTCTCTCCAGTTAGTCAGTTAA
>NC_089771.1:24200383-24202883 GCF_040412425.1 Macrobrachium rosenbergii | reverse complement strand
ACTGTAGTATTACAGGAAAAGACATTCATATATATATATATGTGTGTGTGTGTGTGTGTGTGTGTCTGTGTGTGTGTATGTGTGTATTTTTGTATGCATACGTGCATGTAAGTATTCAAGTACAGTATATCATTCCTTACCATGATTTATGAAGCGGAAGACCTTATACAGTATCATTCATTACCAATATATGAGGAAGAGCCTTGTGTTTAGGTTAGCCTATGCACTTAAAGAATTTGCATATCATTTCTTTGTACTTGTCAGTACGGGAAGAATTACGCACCGGGTTTAAATTTTATTGGTCAAACAGTTATCTTGAAAACTGATGCTAAATATACAATTAACTTTCTGCGACGAGAATTAAAATACGACGCATTTACAAAATTGTTACTATAATAGATAATACAAATAGCTTTCTGTTACGAGAATTAAAATGTTATATAGTTACAAAATAATTGATATTGAAAAGCTAGGCTGCTCGGCCAAGTCTTTCGTCTGATTGTTAGGTCGTTGTTAAAGTAACTCTCTCTCTCTCTCTCTCTCTCTCTCTCTCTCTCTCTCTCTCTCTCTCTATTTTATATATATATACATATATATGTATATATTACCTCTCTCTACATAATATATATATATATATATATATATATATATATATATATATATATATGTTTATGTGTGTGTGTGTGTGAATATATACACATACAAATATATGTGTGTGTGTTTGTATTATCTCTCTCTCTCTCTCTCTCTCTCTCTCTCTCTCCAGTGAACTCACAATACAATTATAACAACAAAATCTGGAGTTAAACAAAATGAAATCATGAGTATATATATATATATATATATATATATATATATATATATATATATATATGTATATTTATATTTATATGTATATGTATATATATATATATATATATATATATATATATATATATATATATATATATATATATATATATATATACCCCAAAGTAAACACTAGATTTAAACACGCTTCCACGAAGTGGGAAAGGAAAGGCAACTTGTCCACATAGCCTATCCCAGCAATCTCCCCCATTTACCTTCCCTTACCTACCTGTCACAGGTACTGCGGGTAATATATCTGGATTACCTGTCGCTTAATCTTCCCTGACACCTTTGGTACCTTATGCCTACCTTGAATTCGGTCAGGGGGGAACTATAACTTAGGTCCTTTGTAAATACAATAGTTTTTTAAATACAGTATTCACTGGGATATATTTATTCTTCTTTTGGAAATGTAGGTAGGCGATTTGGTAATGTTTGTGTTCCTATGCTAATAATTTAAGTTAGTCTCTTGGGATGTTTTGTATTTCATTGTAGAATACAACAAGGTGATTTGGTAATGTTTACGTTCCTTTGTAAATATATTAGTCTATCAGAGCGTTATGTAAATACTGTATACATGGGATTTTTTGTATTCCTTTGTAGAATACAACAAAGTGATATTGTATTAGTCCTTTCAAAGCACTTCCCTCCCGGTCCACCCCCGCCCTCTTTCCCCAATTTGGGGCTGTTATCAGTTTTCTACTTCCTTTCCAATACCTCCTCCCTCTCCTCCTCCTCCTCCTCCTTCCTCAAAGCCAAGCCCCCTCCACCCTCCTCAGCCACCTACTCCTTGGGACAAGCATCCTCAGTAAACACTCCCTCAGTGAATATACACAACACACGAGGTCTGTTACCATCCGGATTTGCTATGCGCAGTGCACCTCCTCCTCCGGGTTTAGCGGGGAAGATAATGGGAGCCTGGGAAGATACTTAGAGAGGGAAAGATATTTGGGGCATGGGAAGATATTGGGGGAATTGGAAGATATTAAGAGCATGGGAAGTTATTAGGAGAATGATATACGGAGCAGGAGAAGATATTTAGAGATTGGAAGATATTGGGAGTATGGGAAGATGTTGGGAGCATGGGGAGATATAGGGAGCATGGGAAGATATTGGGAGAATGATATTAGGAACCAGAGAAGATATTTAGAGATTGGGAGATATTGGGAGTATGGGAGGATATTGGGAACATGGGAAGATATTGGGAGAATGATATTAGGAGCACGAGAAGATGTTTAGAGATTGGAAGATATTGGGAGTATGGGAAGATATTAGGAGCATGGGGAGATATAGTGAGCATGAGAAGATATTGGGAGACTGATGTTAGGAGCCTGGGAAGATATTGGGGGAATTGGAAGATATTGGGAGAATGGGAAGATATTAGGAGCCTGGGAAGATATTGGGAGCTTGGGAAAATATCGGGGGGAATGAGAAGATATTGAGAGCTTGGGAAGATATTTGGAGTTTGGAAAGATATGTGGAGCTTGGGAAGATATTTGGAGCATGGGAAAATATTGGTGATTGGAAAGATATTTGGAGCATAGGAAGATATGTGGAGCTTGGGAAGATATTTGGAGCATGGAAAGATATTCGGAGCATGGGAAGGTATTGAGAGCATACCGGTACCCCTCTTTTATGATAATAGCAGATA
>NC_089771.1:24157883-24195383 GCF_040412425.1 Macrobrachium rosenbergii | reverse complement strand
GAGGACCTGCCATCCCCAACCAGGCCTCTCCAGCCCTCTCCCCTCATAAGACATTCAGCAAAACAGCATTTGCATATACAGAGGTCTCGAGTTTTCTTTCTTCTTCTTCTTCTTCTTCTTCTTCTTCTTCTTCTTCTTCTTCTTCTTCTGAAGACCTTAGCAGTGGATTCAGGTTTTTTCTTGATTTCTTTAACGATCTTCTTCCCTGCACGGTCCAGTGCTTTCAGTTGGGAATTGGTTCCAGAGGGCCAGTGGGAGATAACAAGCGGTTGGGTCATTTCTACGTTAAATTATTCTCTCTCTCTATTTATATATATATATATATATATATATATATATATATGTATATATAATATATATATATATATATACAAGTATATATTATGTATACTTGTAATTTATGTAATATATATATATATATATATATATATATATATATATATATATATATATATATATATATATATATATATAAAATCTAGTGGTCACTTTCTACCAGATAATTATGTAGTTTTTATTTATCACAATGCAAATTTAGTAATCTCTCTCTCTCTCTCTCTCTCTCTCTCTCTCTCTCTCTCTCTCTCTATATATATATATATATATATATATATATATATATATACATATATATATATATATATATATATATATATATATATATATATATATATATATATATATTTATATATTTATAGGATAATTTTGTCCATAATTCACACAAATGCTGCTCAATAACAAATTCACTTCATCTTTAGGGTCTTGTACCTGAGTTGGTTTTGCCTGACCTTCGAAGTGTTGTGATCTCGAGTTCAGGCTTGGTAGATTTCACTGATAAAAAAGACCTTTCGGATCCCTGTTAGCTAGGGGAACCTATTGGTCTACCTGCTGAGTCACGAACTGGCCAGCGCTTGGTTCTCCCTGGTCCTAGCTTGGGTGTATGGATGGTTGGTAACTGATTGTATATTTTCTTTTTTTAGGACACTGCTTGTTATAGTAATGGTCTGTCATTTGTCTCCGATTCTCTGGAGAACTTTAAACCTTGGGGATAACTTGGCTTCTTCTAGTCAAATTTATTGTCTCCCAGAACAGAAAGATTGTATTCCTCTGAGACTTATCATTATAAGTTCAGACCATTATGTATAAACTCTCGAAAATGGTTAGTAAATCTCTTTTCTTCCATTTTGGCGTATTATGTCCCTCTTACATGGAACATTCTGCAGAATGTTGCGTAAAATTCACAGATGCAAATATTCACTTACACATTATGTGGACTCGTTATTTACCAAGGTACCGATAAATCAATGATTAGCATATTTGTCCTATTTAACGCTAGCATAAGCCGAACACTTACTGCTTGGTACAGAAAATTCCTCAAAATAAGCAGAGCATGCGCAGTCCAGTTATCTCACTGCCAGCATATCTATTCTTGGAATATTTTGAAACAACAGTGATAGTCTGAAGAGTCCCTGAGGAAGTTGTGCAATTGGAACGTCAAAAGTTCAAGCGAAGATGCTACGCATAAGTACCCTAAAACAATTCTCCTTTTATTTTGATGATTTACTGACGTTTTTATCTGTCTGTTTATTAATTTGTTAAATTATTTCTTCTTTCTGTAGTTCTTATTACCTTCTGTTACTTCTTTCGAAATGAACACCATATTCTTTGGTTGCTTGAATTTCAAGTCAGTGGCCCCTTTTGTGGGATTGTTCCATATGAATAGGGGTTTCTCTCTTGAATAATAATAATAATAATAATAATAATAATAATAATAATAATAATAATAATAATAATAATAATAATAATAATTGGCAGATGAAGTCAGTTTATCTTTGGCAGGTGCTTCAGAGAATCGTGTTATCTTACAAAAGCAACTTATGCTTCTGACGGTGCTTGGAGGTACTCCAATTGTCTACACGTGGCTTCAAGCAACTTTTTGCTTTTTTGAAGTCATGGTTGCGGAATTACATTCCACGGAGGTGAGACTTGTTTTATGCGTGTATATGTATGTATGTATGCATGTATGTATGTATGTATAAAATATGTGTATATATACAAATATATATATATATGTATTTGTATATAAGTATACATACACACACACACACACACACACACATATATATATATATATATATATATATATATATATATATATATATATATATATATATATATATATATATAATATCTAATATCTATGATTCCTGGAAAGCATGTTATATTTACCTGGCTTTATGGCCATTAATATTTTCACGTGTAGACACTTAAAAGTATACACGATGGAAATTAGTAAAAACACCTAAAAACAGCCTAAGTATGCCTGACTTCCCAAGACACTACCTTCAGTAAAAGCCCAACAATACACACCTCTCAATATACACCTAATGATACACACCTAACATTTTAAGTAATCGTTAAGACTAACACCCAGGAATTAGGAATGAGCCCTCCACGTGCCCCTGCAACCGACAGGTCTTAAACTTAAGAAAACCGACTCTCAGAGAATCCTAATTTTGAGAACTACATGATTTTTTGGCACCGACTTCTAAGACGACCTCTGTGTGTGGGCCTAGAATTTGGCAGTTTGGTGCTCACCTGACCTTGAACTTTAATTCATCACAGTTGCTATGCTCAGGAGGTTAGACGGGAAGAAGATAGGTGGTAATGCGTTTTCAGCTCGTGCCGTGGGGAGACTAGCAGGGAAATTGAATGCTTATAGTTTGATTAATGTAGGATAATTTATATATATATATATATATATATATATATATATATATATATATATATATATATATATATATATATATATATATATATATATATATATATATATATATATATATATACATGTACGTGTGTGTATTTATATAGAATACACACATATATATATATATATATATATATATATATATATATATATATATATATATATATATATATATATATATATATATATATATATCGAGAGAGAGAGAGAGAGAGACAGACAGAGAGAGACAGAGAGAGAGAGAGACTAGAGATTAATCTTAGAAATAACTCACGAAAATCTAGCCTAAACATCTATAATGAGAGAGAGAGCCTAGAGAGAGAGAGAGAGAGAGAGAGAGAGAGAGAGAGAGAGAGAGACTTCAAAGAAATATGAATTCGTCTACCACGATTATTGAGCCATTTGTATCTTTTTTGCACTAATTAAAAATCACGCCCTCTGCCTCAAATCCCATACCTAATATCGAGTAGCAAAGTCTTTGAAAAACTTCCTCAGTTATGTTTCTCCTCTTGAATATTGATTGTATAATCTGATATTTTAAATATTCGATATATACATTCAGAATAACATTCAAAATACATTTTTAAAACAATATGTTATATAAATTACCATGACGGAGATGAAGTTATTTCGCGTTTAGCAAATTGTTCTGAGTTTTGTAAGTTATCTCACTAACCACTTCTCTCAGCGCGTTGCTTTGGAGGCGTTCCAATAATTTACACGTGGCTTAGAACTATGATGTTCGTCATGGGCATCCTTGCTAAATTAAATGCCACAGTTGTCAGGGTGATATGAATGGATGTAATACATTAACCTATAGGTTTACGTGTGTTTTCTTTTAATTATATACGCAGAGGCACATGCATGCAAGCTATACACGTGTTAAAGCTTAAGGAAGTGTACTTTTTAAATAGCTTTATCATGGCTAATTTCCTAAATCAGTACCTTAACTATAGACCTGTAACCTTACCCATAAATCACTATAAATCAATGAAATATAAATGTTCTTCTAAAAAACTGTATCATCACTGGTTTCCCATTTCAGTACCTTAATTAAGAACCTAGTAACTCGTACGTAAATACATTTACTAATAACCGTTGAATATTATTTCCACATAAATACATTTACTTATAACCAACAAAATATTTTTCTGCCACAAATAATTATAGTTCCACACGTCGTTGGAACCTGTCGGTTTTTTACGCAACGGGCAGCGAAACTCATGTTTAAGTGTTTCAGTCACGTTTTTGGCACAGACATTCCACAGCAGCTTCCCTCTGTAAGTGAGTTGCTACACAGTTGGCAATTCCTTTCAGACCTTGAACTTTTGCTCTTTCGTAGGTGTCATACACGGGAGATGTAACAGACAGACGGACAAAGGGCAAAATATTTTACTGTTCAGTTGATGGAGTAAATATAGTCTGTGTGTCGTAGCAAAGTTGGGATCTCTAAAGGGTTTATAAAGTTTTGTTGAGCCAAGTTTCCTATATAGAAGTGATGTTTTTATGTTCCATGGAATGAGAGAAAATAGGAACGAGGTATGAATGGGGAATATTTTTGGGGCCAGCATCTGAGGTATGAAGGATAAAAAGTTGAAAATGCAGAGTAAGAATGAAGATGTGATTATCTATAATTATATATATATATATATATATATATATATATATATATATATATATATATATATATATATATATATTTATATATAAATATATAGGTATATATATAGTTATGTATATTTATATTTATATATATTTTATATAAAATTTACAAATCTATTTCCTAGAAAAAAAGTAATTTACAAAGATTCGCAGTTGTCTCTGAAATGATCTGTAGCTGCTAAATAGCTACAGCAAAACCAGCTACAAAAAGCATACATGAAACTGTAGCATTAAGAACAATAAAAAGGCGCAAGAAACCACTATATGAAAGTAATATTTTGTAGAATTAAACGAAAAAATAATTTCTCTAGTAGTAGAACTTCTCAGCCCTAACATTAACGGGCTAAATCCGGCATAGTATGGAGAACGTTAATCTCTCTGTTATCCAAGTCTCTTATCTAAGAGATCACATGACACCTCCCAGTGGTGTTACGCTTTTAGCTGAAAAAAACCTTTTCTCTTTTTTTTTTTTTTTTTTTTTTGGTCTTTTTGTAGCGGGTTCACGAAGTACACTATATAAGCGGTGGCCATTCGAAGCTAGCTCGTGTTTTTAGGTATCTTTTGGCATCAAAGTGGGCATTAAAATGCCTGTAAAATACCCAGCACTTTTCCACGTTGCTGGGAATTCTGAAATACTTGAATTAACCCGTTTACGTCAAGGCAGTATTGACATAAAAATCTCAAGACAAATGGCATTATTATTATTATTATTATTATTATTATTATTATTATTATTATTATTATTATTATTATTAAGGCAATATTGGCAAAACCTTTGAGGCAAATGGCATTATTATTATTATTATTATTATTATTATTATTATTATTATTATTATTATTATTATTATTATTATTATTATTAAGGCAATATTGACAAAAACCTTTAGGCAAATGAGTATTATTATTATTATTATTATTATTATTATTATTATTATTATTATTATTATTATTATTATTATTATTATTATTATTATTATTATTAAGGCAATATTGACAAAACCTTTAGGGCAAATGAGTAAATATTATTATTATTATTATTATTATTATTATTATTATTATTATTATTATTATTATTATTATTATTAAGGCAGTATTGACAAAAACCTTAAGGCAAATGGCATTATTATTATTATTATTATTATCATTATTATTATTATTATTATTATTATTATTATTATTATTATTATTATTATTATTCAGAAGATAAACCTCCATTTATATGGAGCAAGCCCACAAAAGGGCCACTGACTTGAAATTCAATCTTCCAAAGATTATGGCATTCATTTGAAAGAAGTTACAGAAGATATCAGGAAATACAGAAAGACGAGACCAGTTATAAAAAAAATAAATAAACAAATAAACAGATAAAAATATAGAGTAAAATACAAACAAATTGTTTTAGGGCAGTAATGCAATTGCACCCACGCTCGAACCTTTCGAGATTCCAATCGCACGACATCCTCGGTGAGAAATATTCCACTAATAACAAGATAGTCAATTGGCTGATTGTTATACAATCGTGATTGCCTGTGGAGGCTGGCAGTACCCACCTGTCGTGACGTAACGTTGCCGGAAACCGCCCCCTATCACGAGGTAAAAGAAAAAAAAATTGAACACGAGGTGAAAAGAAAATGAACGTGAGGTTTGATACATTTCCAAGTCACGTAGGGTCTTGTTCCCTGTTAAGATTATTTTGCGCAATGTCTTGGGCGATTTAATTTTGATGAATTCTCGTAAATTTCCGAGAATTCACGAAATTTATCAGGTTCGTTATCTGGTATGATTTTGAGCACTGAATCTCACTGCTGTTTTCGAATGCGGAAGGAATTTCATTGTAGGATGCGTCCATTAAATTAGATATATATCTGATATAATGATACAGTACAGTATCCATTATATTACAGTACAGTAGGTTGCATTTCAGTGTTATGTAGTAACAAATCATATTTTTATTTTTACGTGCTTGCTGAATTGGTACGAAAGGACGGGAAGGGATTATTCCAGAATGTAGTTACCTATTTTAGGTAAATTTTACAGATATATTATTCTGTCTTTTAAAAGGAGCTCGGCTATTTTCGTTTTGTGCTGGCGTTTGTTTATTGCCGTTAAACTTGTTGTTACTACAGTAGCGTTTTGATAAGATATTGTTTGCAGTAGATATTCATTACAGACACACACACAGAGACACACACACACACACATATATATATAAATATATATATATATATATATATATATATATATATATATATATATATATATATATATATATATATATATATATATATATATATGTCTCTGTATATTTATATATATATATATACATCTATATATATACATACATACACACACACACACACACACACACACACACATATATATATATATATATATATATATATATATATATATATATATATATATATATATATATGAAATTAACTAAATATATAACTAATAAAGAATCAAAAATTTAAAAGACCAAAATATCTATGACCAAAGAAGGTGTAATGTAATTAAACCCAAGCTATATACAGTATATACACAGGCCTAATTTTCACGACATAGGTCACATGCAATCTCCTACTGCAAAGTAACTAAGTGTGGAACAGACACTTCAGATAAAGTAGAGTAAACGTAAAGGAGACGTGAAAATATTCAGTGGTCAATAAGTAAACTTATTCGAGCCATGACAGATTTTCCTCTAGCAGATTTAGAGGATTTTTGTGACTTCTAAAAAAAGAGAGAAGAATTTCCTTGAAAGAGAAATAAAGAAAAAGAGTTCCTTGTAAGTCTGTCATAACCTACACCATGGAGTTTATGTGTAGGACATCAAATACAGAGAGGTCATAACGCCAGAAAAGCTTCGAATAAAAATGAGATGCTGTTTGTTAATGTATCACGAGAAGCCGTTTCGTAATAAGAAGCCTTCTTTAGATGCCGTCAGTTTAGGAGAAGAAATTACGTCACAGGGCAAATAAACCTCTTAGAACAAAAAGGAGCATTGTAATTTTTCCGTGGAAGAACCCAGGTGGTCTTTCTCTGCACAAAAAAAAAAAGCATTTTCCTAAAAGAACGATTGATACGGCTTCCCCCCACCCCCACCCGAGAGAAGTTTTAGATATTTTCCTAAAAGAACGATTGATACAGTTTTGCCCTTGAGAGAAACCTCAGACATTTTCCTAAAAGAACGTTGATAATATTTTCCCCTAGAGAGAAATAATCAGACGTTTCCTTACAAGGACGATTAATACAGTTTTCCCCACGAGTAAAGCCTCAGAGATTTACTTAAAAGAACGATTGATACTACCTTCTCCTAGAGGGAAACCGTAAACATTTCCCTAAAAGAACGATTGATACTGTTTTCCCTTTAGAGAACCCCAGGTATTTCTCTAAAAGAACGACTGATACAGTTTTTCCCTAAAGAGAAACCTAAGACACATCTCCCCAAGGTCAACTTCCTTTAAGTCATCTCTATTTGGAGAGGAATTGGACAGCATACTAATAAGATACTTTGGTGTATAATTCTTACCCCAAAGCTTCTTGGTATCATATCTAAAGTTAAAGCACTGGTCATCTGCATATCTATGGAATATAAGATGCAGCTGCACTTCTGTAAGGAATATCTTTGAAATTCTTAGTATTTGAAGACGAGATATGAATCAGAAATATAGTTTTGAGATATAAATTTTTGTCAGGGTTTTATATAGAAACTAGAAATATAGATTTAGTATAGAAATCCTTATTGAAGGGGTTAGATAGAAATTATCATTTCCTCGTCAATTCTGTTTACTCAAGTTAGACTTCTGTGATGTTTTACAGCTATAAGGAATGTTGCAGGTTGTCAGTGATTGATATACTGATGTTATGGTCTGGCGTTGCAGATATAAATGTCACTGATTCTCATGGGATAAGCGAATGAAAGACCAAATATATAAAAAAATAATTAAGAATAAATCAAGTTTAATTTTGATCTGATAAATTCCTACCGAATTAAGGTTCAGCTCCCCCCCCCCAAGCCTCTCTCTCTCTCTCTCTCTCTCTCTCTCTCTCTCTCTCTCTCTCTCTCTCTCTAGCCGAGTGGGTAAAGTAGCTGTTACTCATGCATCAACCCAAAAAGTCATAGGTTCGAATCCTGACCTGTTCTTTCAGCATCCATACATATCATTAATGTTTCATTTCCTTGTCTTTTTTTTTTAACTCTTCTTACTAAAGTTTTCATGCTTTCACAAGTCGGTTCAACTTCTCCGTCATCTCACCTATTCCATAATTTATTTACCACCCCGTTTTGGTATAAACAAAAGCTTGGTTCTGCATCAGTAATGATAAGTAATTAAGTACCTCACACATACACAGACACACACACACACACACACACACTTGACGATAACCTACGATATTACTTGCCAGATTTATTCAACCGTATCTGCGCTTCAGAATGCAGATGGTTACAGCAAAACCTGAACTATTTAATTGCTAAGTAAAAAAAAATTATGTCCATGTAAATATTCTGTGGAAGATTAATGAAGGTAGGGTGTAGTTTAGGTGTAACAATTAAGTTTGGGTAATACAGAAGATGTTTTCAATTAGGAGGTTTTTCTATGGTACCTTTGATATAAATCTAAGCAGGTTTTTTTTTTTTTTTTGCTTCTTGTACCCAATAGAATGAATGGGGTATGAGAAGAAGGATTAATGATATTGCTTTTTAAATTATATGTCAATTGTTAATGCTAACGAGTTAATATATAATAAAATAATGTGTTCCTAATTCCAAGTAAATTTGGCTTAGCGTAAACTTTAGATTTTGTATAAAACTCAGCAAGCCAGGGCAGACTCGATTAATTTTTTTTAAATAGTTCTCGAATTAGGTGCATGGTTCGTAAAGGCACAAGGACAAGCTCTCTCTCTCTCTCTCTCTCTCTCTCTCTCTCTCTCTCTCTCTCTCTCTCTCTCTCTCTCTCTCTCTCAGTAGGAGGATGGTAAAAAAAACCGTTCCACTTGCGACCTCAAAATTAAAAAGTTCATGAAGGCCAGAGATCAGGAAAGCTAGTTCTTTCAAGACAGCTCAGCAATAATAAGCTAATTAAAGCAAGAAAATGGTTCCTCCCTTGATAATTATGCACCAGAAGAAGTCAATATAGTAGTTAATGTTAATTATCTAAGCTGAGAAAGAAACTGTGCCACTGGGTGCACCTCACCCCTGGGAGGTTGGACTGAAGCTAGCTTGAGAGTCCTCATTCTACAGCCCAAGAAAGATTTGATAGCAGTTGCCTGACCTCCTGACCTCAGATGAAGTACAAGGGATATAAACCCTGTCTGATTCATGCGTTATGAAGCAACCAGAAGATTATTATTATTAATAAAGTAGTTTAACTAGACCACTGAGCTGACTTTCAGCTCTCATAGAGCAACCAGAAGAGGAAACTAGTAGTGACAGGTCATATGGTACTGAAGATAATGCCTACACACTAACAAGTGTCAGAGGGATGGCTCTGTACAAAGGAGAAAGGGTTCCTTAGCCATTAAAAAACTGGTGATTTCCAGAGGTCTGACACCAGCCAAAATGCAGCCTTGTTCAGTGATGTTGAACAGATAAGGCAGGCTACTTCAGTTAAGTTCATGAGAGAACTAATTACATAGCAACAGAGCCTACCAAACAGAATTAACTGCTGTAGGCAAGGTATATACAGCTTCAGTTAAGCAAAGAGCAGACAGTATTCCTGTACATGGGAGCAGATGGTGCTACCTACATCAAGTCTGTAAAATCTTGTACACAGGGTCAAACATTGTCCAAATTACTTCAGTTAAGTTTCTTTGGAACCAGTTGCCTAGTAACAGAGCTTACCCAACAAGATTTCGTGCTGAGGGTAACAAAGCAAAATACAGCTTCAGTTAAGCACAGAGCAGACAGTACTCCTGTACATGGGAGCAGACGATGCTACCTTCCACAAAGGCCTGTAGAATCCTATACTGAGGATCAAACAAATTCCAGATTTTGATTTTGTAATTTCGTGATTGTGAATGCACAGCTTCATAACAGAATTAACTAAACCTGAACAGACTTGGTATCCTAAAGGATAATGAATTATTTAAGCTTCCTAGATAAACCCTGTCGTGCTAAAAATGATTATGACTATTATCATAGTTCAAGTACATGATGCACTAGAATTCTGATACTGAGTTTTTTATCTTTATTTATTTTTTGGTCAAGCTCTGATGAATATACACAACAGAAGGAAGGATTTCCTCATACTATCAGACTGCTTGGAAACACACCTCAGGCCACCTACTCACAGATTTAATCCTTAAAAATCAGTATTTCCTTCTCCAAGTAAGCTCTGATACTTTCTACTTTCTTCTGTGTTCGCGTATTGACGCATTTTTTCAATAGGAATTATAATTTCCTTCTCTGAACAAGCTTTGATACTTTCTACTTGCTCCAGTGTTCACGTATTGACGAATTTTTTCCAGTATGAATTAGTATTTCCTTCTCTAAACAAGCTTTGATACTTTCTACTTGCTCCAGTGTTCACCTATTGACGAATTTTTTTCAGTAGGATTTCTTATTTCCTTCTCCAAACAAGCTTTGATATTTTCTACTTGCTCCAGTGTTCACTTATTGCTGCATTTTTTCCACTATGAACTAGTATTTCCTTCTGCAAACAAGCTTCGATATTTTCTACTTGCTTCAGTGCTCACCTATTCACAATTTTTCCGGTAGGTATTATAATCTACCTCTGCAAACAAGCTTTGACATTTTCTACACGCTCCAATGTTACTTACATATAACCTTCCACCTTTTAAGAGTCGCGTAATCTTTTATATGACTTATTTCATAAGAATTGAAACATTTAGAACGAGAAAAGGAACTAGTAAGTACTGAATGGGTCTTCTGGTACAAGTTTCGTAATCCTTGATGATAAGTTAATTATAAGTACAGGATGTGAGTCAATGTTTACTTTTTATCTACAGAGTTCAACAGCGGTCAGCCAACTCTTGCACTTTGAACTTAAGAATGACCCTATATTTAGTCATTGATTTTGCTCTTCAATTGCTAATTCTGTTTTTGTCTCTGGGCTGAAAGTACACACACTCACACACACATATATTATTATTACTCAGGTATAAATATGCATATATACATATGTATATATATATAATATATACTTATATATGTATATATACACATGTATATCTGTCTATATAATAATAATAATAATAATAATAATCCTCTTGTGCCCACTCCCTAGTATTTCATGAGTTTTTGTGTGTATTTATGTAAGTTACATAGGTATTTGCTACACCTTTGTATTTCTAGACTTTCAGAGCCTGATGTTTTAACTATATATAAATCTAAATGAAAAATTAACACATTTTCATGACATTCTTTGTTGTAACTTCGTAATAACCAGCCATTTTTAATTTTGATTTAAAGATTTGTTGTTTCCGGATAAACACACACCCAGTGCGCAGAACACATGCGCGTGAGTCATCTTCCTCTTCTAAAGGGCGCTTTCTGCTAGACTCAGTCCCCACGTATTTGATAGAAAAAAATTTTATCCCGGAAAATACTCCGAAATAACAGGATTAGGGGTTAAATGTGTTAAATCTTTATCTTTACGGTGGGATAAGTTATCAGTGACGTCATGCGTTTCGATGTGTGGTGACGTAACGGCTGTGAAATAGACGATAGCCACACGTTTTGTTGCTGGGTAACTCCCATGTTATGTAAAGCGCCGCCCGTCACTTGCCGTATGCGCGATGATAACTGAAATACTAGTCATGTATTATTGATTATATATTTGTTATAGAAGTTATTAAATGATCCACTCATATTTATGATATATATTTAGAAGATCCTGTAGACGTTAATTAAACATTTAAGATTTTAAAGACGGATTAATGTCATTAAAAATTATGCATTATCATACACTGCATCCTTCGTGTGTATGTGGGAAGAGCAGGCGGAAGTATCTGTAGAGGTTGAAGTTAAGTGAATTTTCCTTCATTATTCACCTATGTGGCCTATTTAAGAAGTTATCGCTGTTTCGTTAATCTTTGTTTTGCTTTGAAATGAAAGCTTAATTGGTAGCTGAAATTGATTAGCTGGTAACTTCAGAATTCACGACGAATTTCCCCTGTTCTTGAAAACTGGTATTGGAATCTGCCCTGAATCTCGTCTGCCTTTCCTTTGCTATCATTTTTCCTTTTATATTTTTATATATCACCACATTTCCATACAAGCTGCAAATTGAATCATCATCAATGTTATCATCAGCGTAACTTTCATTTGATGTCTTTAATCATCACTCGAATGCATTTGAAGATGAGTTGTCATCTTTGCCCAAGGCTTCTTCAATAATGGAGGAACTGGTGCATTGTACCCCTAGTCTCATACGTTTAATTTTTCCTTTCATGGTATTTGCTTAGCGTCTTTCCAAAGTCCTTTTTCTATTTAAGTCATCAAGGACTATTTTTTACATTAAACTGAATTATTACGACCCATATACAGATACATATACATGGATAGAAAGTGTGTATGTGTTGAACGAGTCCATATTACCCCTAGTCTCATACGGTTAATTTTTCCTTTCTTGGTATTTGTTTATCGTCTTTCCAGAGTCGTTTATCTTTTAAATCGTGCATTAGAATTAATTACTAACACCATACACACTTGATACCATACGGAGAGAGACAAAGCCAGAGGGTGTGTTGTGTTCTCACGATCCTAACATGACAATTTTTTTTGTTTTTCTGTTCAACCGTTCAAGTATAGTCTAACGGTTCACTTGTTTGCTTTCCGTAACTCTCGCGTACATCTTTTTCAGAAATTATATGTAACAATCTTATTATTAGAAATTTATAACTTTTATATTACATAGTCAACGGTATTAGGGAATCTTTGCTCATGGCTAAATATATCTTAATAGACTAAATTGAGAATGAAAAGACGGTTCGATTGGTTGTTAATTTAATTGGCATGCAGGAAGATAATGCACAAAGAGAGAGAGAGAGAGAGAGAGAGAGAGAGAGAGAGAGAGAGAGAGAGAGAGAATAGTATTGATTAAAAGCTGGCTCTCGCCAACTGTCCCCAATGAGGAACGAAAAGAGAGAGAGAGAGAGAGAGAGAGAGAGAGAGATGCGGGTGCCACGTTGGTGTGCCTTTGTGGCGGAGTTACCATATTGGTTCTGTCTGTGAAAGCGAACAGAAATATAACAGAAATGTGACTTTGTATAGGAGATCGTCTGTTGGATTTGGAAGGAAATGACACAAAACAGATTAAAAAATAGCTCCTTTGTGGTTATATTTATTCTTCCTCTTATATATATATATATATATATATATATATATATATATATATATATATATATATATATATATTTATTTATTTAATATGACGTAAAACTTATAGTTTGTCCCTTAGCAAAATCACACTATACACAGTGATTAACCGATTATATACATATTTTTGTAATTTCATACTCAGATTTATACATTTTTAGTTTCATACACATTATATACACATTTTGTGCAGATTTTATAAACATTATATACACATTTTTGGTTTCATACACAGGCCATATAACATCTTCACAGTATTTTGTAAATCGTTGATCTGAAAAAATTTCTATATAACAAGAGAAATATATATAAAAAAATTTCTATATCATAAAAAATATAGACAAAACGTCCATACAACAAAAAATAGAAAAAGATACGTATAACAAAAAATATAGTGTAAATTTCCATCTAACAAAAAATATAGAAAAAATTCCATACAACAATAAAATATAGGAAAATGTCCCTATAACAAGTAAAAATATAGAACTACAAATTTCACCTAGTTGGTCTTTTCCTCCTATCCTTTCCCAAACCTTTGTCCTTTCTCCATTTTTAAATATCCCCTTATTTCATTCATATGCAGCATCAACACGTTACTACCATACAAGAGCGTTTGCTCAACAGTTCCTTTATATATTCCAACCTTGTCTGTCAAACTTAGGGATTTTCCTTCTCTAACTTAGGTGCAAATACTGCTACCCTTCTTCCTGTGCAGTTTAACGTCAAACCCTGTAATTTTTACAGTCTCTTGTATCACTTCCGTAATTATAGCCTATTAGGGAGAGTTTATGCCATTCAGAACCTTTCCCTCGTCCAGACGTACCTTACACATCCTGGTCAGCCACACGCACACAGACACACACATACACACACACACACTCTTTCATCACTCTACCATAGGATTTCATTGTAATCCTATCAAATCTCACTGTCTTTCTGCTGTTTAACTTCTGAATAATCCTCTTCATATCCTTCAGGGTCACGTCTACAAGCATTCTCAGGATTACAGTGTCCCATCCTACTTCAGTATCATACTTTTCTTTTCATCCATGTACAACATTCAACATTTCTTTGTAATAGTCTCTTGAATATTATTATTATTATTATTATTATTATTATTATTATTATTATTATTATTATTATTATTATTATTATTATTATTATTATTATTCAGATAATTCCCCCTTTTGCAGAATATTATTCTGTTATTCCCCCTTTTTCAGAATATTATTCTGTTATTTCCCCTTTTGCAGAATATTTTTCAGATATTTCCCCTTTTGCATGTTTTGTTCTGAGATTGATATAATCTACAGTACTTTTGAAAAGAACTTATTTTACCTTTGCAGTCCTTGTCTATGTCAAAACCGAGACTAATTTGACCCTCTTTAATAATGATTATCATTGTTTTTTTTCTGCAGTAGTAGTAGCATTAGCATGAATCTTAAGATATTGATTAAGCAGATCAGAGGGGAAAACCCGTCCAGTCTTCCCATTTGAATCTACTTTTTAGAACGACTTTGTTGATTTCTAGACTACGATCAACTTTACCGTTTTAACAATACTTATATTAGTTTTTCTCAGCAGTAGTAGTATTCGTATGAATATTGAGATATAAGATAAACTAATCAAAGTGAAAACTTGGTACGTATTTATAGAATACCATCCAATTCTCCCATTTGATTCTACTTTTTAAAACAACTAATTTTTCCCCAGCAATCTTTGCTGATGTCTAAACTTGAATAAATTTTATCCTTTTGAAAATGATTATAATTGTTTTTCTAATTACTCGCAGTATTAGTATGACTTTTAAGTTACAGAATAAACAAATCAAAGTAAAGACCGTTATTTATTTATAGAATTCCATCCATTTCTCCCTCTGTTCCAATAATATTTACTCACATTCCATCTCGTTTTTATAAAGATGAATCCTGTTGTTAATAACAATTATAATTGTTTTTCTAATTACTAATAGTATTAGCATGACTCTTAAGATACAGAATAAACAAATCAAAGTAAAAATCGTTATTTAATTTATAGAATTCCATCCATTTCTCCCTCTGTTCCAATAATATTTCCCCACGTTCCATCTCTCGTTCTAATAAAAGACGAATCCTCTGTCTAGTTGCTGACTGGATCTCGGTATCATGTCGACGAAGGGCTTTTGAACGGATTCCTTCCGAGCATTTGGTGTGCTTCCTCGCATCTCTAAATGTCAAGGAAACCTTCGATGTCAGAGAAAAAGATTATTATTATTATTATTATTATTATTATTATTATTATTATTATTATTATTATTATTATTCAGAAGATGAGCCCTATTCATGTAGAACAAGCTTACCTCAGGGGACATTGACTTAAAATTCAAGCTTCCAAGTAATATGTTATTATTATTATTATTATTATTATTATTATTATTATTATTATTATTATTATTCAGAAGATGAGCCCTATTCATGTGGAACCAGCCCGAAGGGGCCATTGACTTTAAATTCAAGCTTGCAAGGAATATATATTTATTATTATTATTATTATTATTATTATTATTATTATTATTATTATTATTATTTAGAAGATGAGCCCTATTCATATGAAACAAGCCTCCAAAGAATATATTATTATTATTATTATTATTATTATTATTATTATTATTATTATTATGATTATTATTACCCCTTGTTCCTCTTGTCGTATTTTTTGGTTTTTATCCTGATTTGTCCTCAATATTTTTTATGTTTTCCTGTTTTCTTTACTCATGCTACGATTCGAGGAAGCCTTACGCTATAGGACCTTCTTTGGTAATAAAAAAAAGAAGCTGGATATATATAAGTATATACTTATATACTTAAATAGGAAGTAGGCTATGCAAGTGCTAAGTGTTCTGCTTACTTAAAAGTTACTTACAGTACGAATGTGGTTTTGTGGAAAGTAATGAAATTGTAACTGCAGTGTTCTACAATTTCATTTTGGTGAATGAAATGCTCTTGTTTAAAAAAAAAAGATTAATAACCGAAATAAAATAGACAGTTAGAGGAACAACTAAGTTTACTAGATTAAGGAAATTGGAGTAATAATCAAAATCTCTAGTATTATAATAATAATATAGTAATAATATTTTTTGTATTTTAACGACGGAAAATATTTACATACAGTTAAAAGGCTTTACTGAATTTTTTTATGTAGATAGGACACGGATTAAGCCATCAGGTTGTTTAACATTCTCTACTATATTAGTCTCTCTCTCTCTCTCTCTCTCTCTCTCTCTCTCTCTCTCTCTCTCTCTCTCTCTCTCTCTCCTTTTTCTTCTTTTGTGTGTGTATATACGTATGTAAATATTTATGTACCTATATATATTATACACACGCACATATGTATAACATATATATATATATATATATATATATATATATATATATGTGTGTGTGTGTGTGTGTGTGTGTGTGTGTGTGTGTGTGTGTGTGTGTGTGGAGAGAGAGAGAGAGAGAGAGAGAGAGAGAGAGAGAGAGAGAGAGAGAGATGTGCTAAGTGTCAAGTTGTTAAATACATAAACACACACCCCTCTAGGTATATATATTTATGTATGCATGTATGTATGTATGTATGTATGTATGTATGTATGTATATATTTAACCTGACACCTAGCACACACCTCCCACAGACACTGAAGAGAGAGCACGAAGTATATCTTGAGGGTAGATCAGGAACGTGGGATATTTTGCGGTCAACCAATTGAAGCATCAGTTTCACCACTTAAGAAGGAAGTCGAAACTTGAAACTGCTCAGTTATGGCTCGAAGGATAAATCCTATCATCCTAAAAGCTATTAATGATTAAGTTAATACTACGTTTTGTGGTTCTGTGGGATTAATTTAACGTTAGGTTTAACCGCAAAAGTTCAAGCGAATATGCGATGCATGACTACCCTGGAACAATTCACCTTTGTATTTTACTAATTTATTTACTGATTTTATTTATATTTTTATCTATTTATTTATTAATTTATCTATTTTTGTTTTTTTAGCAATTGGTCTCTTTCTGTATTTCTTATTGTCTTCTGCAATTCCTTTTAAATGAATATTATAATTCTCTGGAGGCTTGAACTTCAAGTCAGTGGCCCGAGTGGGCTTGTTCCATATGAATAGGTTTTTATCTTCTGAATAATAATAATAATAATAATAATAATAATAATACACAATAATAATAATAATAATAATAATAATAATAATAATAATAAGGAGGCAGGGTCCAGCCTGGAACCCCAGGAGGCAGGAGGCAGGATGCAACCCAGAATCCCACACTATAAATAGCCTACTACCCAGTCGAATAGGATAACTGAGATAGGAAAAAAAGTAATAATAATAATAGTGCTAAGTTATTAAAGAGATTTATTACAAAAATAAATCATAAGACCCGATTACAGAATGGTTATGCACCGGCTCAAAATAAGTAAGATGAAATCCGCCATGTTTTATAAGTTGCTTCCAAACCAATAGCCTAAAGTCGTTCAAATTTCTGGCAGAATTGAAGTCACATATCGCTACTGAAATTTTGCTGTTAGTAGTTATCGATTGGTGCAACACCAGGACGAAAAATAAGCAATCATAAGGAAGGAATTAAACATGAAAGAGTATTTAAGGAGTGAAACAGTGTAAATAAAAGATAATATAATTTAATGTATTCAGATATGTAAAACTTTAATTAATGATATAAAAAGTGTTTTTAACCAGGTCATAATGACTTAATTTTATATAATAAATTAAACCTGGTACAGGTTGTCCTCTCTTATAAAAAATTAATCCATTATTTTTCTTGAGAAATAAGTCATTATAACTTCCTAAGTCAACAGTTAAGTTATTTTTAAGATATATTTTATTAATGATATGAAATCAGTTTTATAACAAGGTCATAATGAGTCAATTTTATATACTAAATAAAACATGATGTAGGTAATGTTATTTTTCATCAAAATTGAATACATTAATTTTTGAAGTAACTGTGACATAGGCACACACACACACACACACACACACACACACACACACATATATATATATATATATATGTATGTATGTATGTATATACTCGTATATCCCTTCCCGAATACAAACAATACTCGGTGTTTCATTCGTTCTTTATTTCCCCCTTATTTATCTCTCTATCTCTCTATTCCTTTCAAGGTTCACCTTTAAGGGAGCTTAACCTTGGCCTCCAACAATACCTCCTTCTTTACAACATATCCATTTACAAAAACAGGTTGGGTTAACCTTACCTTACCACAAGGATAAAGAACTACTGCTTTTCCAAATAAGATTGGCCTCTATATATATATATATATATATATATATATATATATATATATATATATATATATATATATATATACATATGTATGTACATATGTAAATATATGTATATATATACTGTATATGTATATATATATATATATATATATATATATATATGTATATATATATATATATATATATATATATATATATATATATATATATATATATATATATATATATGTAAGAAATTTATCACATCACCGTGATTCATATACAAGCATTAAGCCTTGATGGCCGTGTGGTTCATTCCGCGTCTCTGTAGTCCTGAGTTCTTGTCTTCCGTGGTTCGAGCCCACGAGACGACGAACTTATCATCAGCTAAAAAAAATAATTCCCCTTCGGGTAACATATACGAAAATATATTATTTTATTTCCGAGGTAGAGCGAATTAGATATTAAAGGACGTTTGTAGCTTAATGCTTATATTCAGCCCAAATCTGAAACATTACGAATGACGTCATTCGTGATGCATTTGCTGCTATTTACGGAACACGTCAGACGTATATTGTGTTTCTTAGACGTGTTTTTCTGGTGTGGTTTACACCGTCGGAGAGAGAGAGAGAGAGAGAGAGAGAGAGAGAGAGAGAGAGTTTGCTGTTCTATGGGTGGTTACTGTTTCTCTTCTCTCTCTCCTCCCTGTGTATATATATATATATATATATATATATATATATATATATATATATATATATGTATATATACATACATATACATACATACATACATACATACATACATACATACATACATACATACATACATACATACACACACACACACACACACACATATATATATATATATATATATATATATATATATATATATATATATATATATATATATATATATATATATATATATCTAGAGAGAGAGAGAGAGAGAGAGAGAGAGAGAGAGAGAGAGAGAGAGAGAGAGAGAGAGAGAAGCAAACAACATAAAAAACACATCAAATGAGTATGAATCCATTCATTGCACTCCAAGTCACTAGATTTTAAGGTCAAACTCCAATTAAGGATTAACCCTCCGGGACCAAAGTCACCTTGCTAGCTTGCCAGGATTAACCCTAGGTACGGGGATTAACCAAGCAAGGGGTAATGACGTTAGCAAGCGTTAGGGATTACATATGGTTTCCTCTTCTAAATCTCCTTCCACCCTCTTGTGTAGATTGGGGTCAGGAGTACACAGACGTGGGCTTAAATTAATATTAATTTTTATGTGTCAGATGTAGTAATACAGATTCTACGAGGCATCTACAGATATTATTTATTATTATTTTTATTGTTATTATTATTATTATTATTATTATTATTATTACTATTATTATTATTATTATTATTATTATTATTCGGAAGATATGTATAAATATGTATATATATTTTATATGTATGGATATGTAGGTTCGTGTGTCTATATGTATATATATTTATATATATATATATATAATATAATATATATATATATATATATATATATATATATATATATATATATATATATATATATATATATATATATATATATATAATCATAATATATATAATCATATCTATATATATCATACATAATATGTATGTATATATATTTATGTATATACACTATATATATTTATATATATGCGTTTGTGTATATGTATGTATGTATATAAGTATGTATATGCCTACATTTCCCTATGTGTATTCTACACCAGTACCGCAAGAACGTGAATTCTACACCACATGACTTTACAACGCACTATTTTAAGCAGATAAAAAAAATCCTGCTTCCCTGAAGCAGATCCCAAGCACTTGCCCTTAGGGAACTGCTTGCGTCAAAGGAAATGCAGAATTAGGAGTCATAAGCAGTACCACCGTAGCATGCAATATTGCAATAATGCTTGAGCATGAGTCTAGCCCAGATGATAAGGGTTGGTCTAGGTCTAGAATAAAGTACAAAGTCTTTTAGCCTTACACGTAAGTCTTATTCGTTTTTCTGACGTTAATATTTATAATATTTATATTTACAATATTCACGTACTGGAGTTTTTTCTAATATTTTTATGATTGAATTTTTTTTTTCAGCTAAGTTGGGGGTGTGTTCAGTCATTGCATGTTTTAGAGAGAGAGAGAGAGAGAGTCGTTGGTTTCCCTAAAACAAGAAGTTCATTTTAAATGGTTGATGGCTGAGAGAGAGAGAGAGAGAGAGAGAGAGAGAGAGAGAGAGAGAGAGAGAGAGAGAGAGAGAGAGAGAGAGTCGTTGGTTTCCTAAAAACAAGAAGTTCACTTTAAATGGTTGATGGCTGAGAGAGAGAGAGAGAGAGAGAGAGAGAGAGAGAGAGAGATAGAGAGAGAGAATTATACGAACCATCAAAACTGTTACCGGATTTGGGTAGGTTCAACAGAAAACGGAGTTTGTGTGTTTATGTGTGTGTGTGCGTATTTATATCATTATATAATACTCAAGTATATACGTCAGGTGTAACAATCACGTAATATAAATGTAGAAGAATATACAGTACACCTCAGTGACACAACTGTAGGTTTTACTTCCTATATTTAAGTACTATATAACTAAAGACAGATTTTACTGTGAATTTCTAGTTTGTGTTTACCCTAATTATCAGTACATCTAGGAATAGAAGTCATGCACTCTAGTTCAAGAAGCTCTAGAAGTTGCTCTAGTTCGAACTCAGTATTCTAGAGTTCTAGAAGATCATTCATTGATGGGATATAGGCCTATCCGGTCTGAGTTCCTTGGCGTCACTTTTCTCAGCACACGAGGAGGCTCAGCCTATTACCAAGTCTCTGAAACTTTATTGACCTTCTTAGCTGCTTCTTCTTCTTTAACGTGACCTGTTAGAGGTTGTCCCTGGGCCAGAATACATTTTGATTGGCCTGCAGTGACACGAGGTCATCAGGATCAACTTCCCTTTGCCAGTTCTGTGTGATGACTTATGCATGTTCCCTGTGCAACATTGTCAGTATGGAGTGTTGAAGACTCCTAGATCAGTCCTCTTCTGGAGCGTAAGTGGTCCTGTTATAGAGTCTATCCTAAAAGGTCCTTGGTCGGCCATCATATCAGCAGAGGCAGAAAGATTAAACTTTGGTACAGAGATTTGCACGGAATTCCTGTCCCTAGACTTATAAACTATTGACTGTTTGCCAGAGAGACACTAGTCATGGATGGTTTAGAAAAATATGTCCACTAGTGATTTACCAAATGAGAGAGAGAGAGAGAGAGAGAGAGAGAGAGAGAGAGAGAGAGAGAGAGAGAGAGAGATAAAACTGTGAAGGTAATAAACGCTTTGTTCCTTCATGTTTATTTTTTAATAATCAGTTATTGCCCTGATAATCTGAAAACAATTTTTTTGTAGTCAATTATTCTCAAGAGATGAAAATGCAGTGCATATATATATATATACACATATATACTGTATATGTATATATATGTGTGTGTATCTGTGCACGCTCGCGCTCTTGAGAGAACATCCAACAAAATCAGACATCTAGCAACTACAACTTGTCAATTCATTTATATGATTCCACGAGAGTCACCCAACCAGAGCAACTTACGATAAGTTGCCAAACCACTCAATCAATCAAGTGGGTCTAACTTCCTCGGCGCAGATAAACCACTGGAGAAAACAGAGGTATAGTTAGGTGGAAAATACCACGATTTCAATCAAGCCGAGATCATTTTAAAGTTGCAAAACTGGTTGGTTGCTGTGTGATAGTACTAGTGGTAGGTTGGTAAGACGCATCTCGAGTCTTGATAGCAAAGGTGGCTTTAAATTTCTTAATTATCATGTTAGAAGACAGTTTAGTTCTATATATGTCAAATATATTCAGATAAGACAGAATATATATATATATATATATATATATATATATATATATATATATATATATATATAATATAAAATTCTTCATGGCTTTGTCAGTGTATGAAAAGGAAACAAATCATTTTAATTCTGACACATTTAATACTTTTGTTATAAATGTAGCTTCGATGAATAACCCATAACAATTATTGTTTCTTTATAGTGAATTACCGTTATAAACAGGAACACTAGTGCTATTGATCTCACTGTAAAACATTGTCTGTAGTCAGTAGGCCTACGTTCATAAACATCGTCATCTATGGCCATTGGTCTATAATCCTGTAGCCCCATCATTCCTAATATAAATGCTAAGAAGCAGAAAATTATCTGCTTTTAGACCCCTTTCCTTCAATGGAAGAGAGAGAGAGAGAGAGAGAGAGAGAGAGAGATAGAGAGAGAGAGAGAGAGAGCCAGTAAACTTGAGTGAGTCTAGAATGAGCGTATCTTTAGGCGTCAGGGATTCTCTCTGCAAGACTCAATCTACGCATTTGCGAAGTCAAATTTGTTTTCCCATAGTATTTATATATAACTGTTTTGTCATTGGAAGGTATCGACATTTATAAATATATAAAAATCAACAAAATGGATATTTTATAGCCAGTGACCCATTTAAACTGTAGCTACTGACACCATGAGCCTAATTAAAATTGTACCATTGGCTGCCATTTCTCCCTAATAACCCAGTTCAATAAACAAATAGAATTAACCTCAATTACTTTAATAAGAAATTGTTTACGTTTTCTCTTACAGTTCCTAATAGCGGCTCAAGGCTAACTTGTAAGCAATGCACATGTACTGTAACTCACTGTAGCAGACACGTGCAACCCACGTGAATCGTACACCAGCACCAGACCGGACTGCGCATGCGCGAATGTGCATACTAAATGATATTGTTGATTTGGTGCAGTATCTGTGTATGCGTGTAGTTTGTTTTAGCTGAATATATAGGAATTGGAGGAATTAGTTTTAGCTGAATTTAAGGGCTGGGATTTGGTCGAGATCTGTAGGTTAAACGTCTGTAGTAGATAACTCAATACCTGTATTTACATTGGCCTACACACACACACACACACACACACACACACACACACACACACACACATGCAGGTCTGTAAATATATATATATATATATATATATATATATATATATATATATATATATATACATATATATAAATATATATATATATAAATATATACAGTATATATACATACATACATATATATATATATATATATATATATATATATATATATAATATATATATATATTATATATATATAAATTATTGACAATTAAATCGTTAGATATACTTGTACTGAATAAATTCATTGACAATTAACACTTAATTATACTTGTACTGCATAATTAGGCCTATGTCGTGCATACAGCCAAGATTAGAAACAGTACTTTCCATAACCCAATACCTTAGTGATATCCTTGCATATATAGACATTTAAAACCAAAATGTAGCATCTATAACAACCTACAACACACACACAACATCTAGGCCTAACCACAAAGTGCAGAAACCTCTCCACTGACTCGTACATGGATAAGGAAGACTCGACTCATTCCCAAGTCTGATTAAGTCTAATTCTCTTGCCTAAAGAAGTTGCGTGTCTAATAAATCCATTGTCGTGTATTAAGAGTTCCTCGGGGAAGGTTTGGCCAACAGTTGTCAACGGTCGCTGCTGGCTGTGGTCGGCCGATGCCCAAATAAGGAAGGTGCCATTTTTGGATCAAGACTCCCTGGTGGCCTGGGACTTGAAGCTTACCCACAGTCGTAGACTCGCACGCGAACCAAACCCGTTTTTTTTTTTTTTTTATTTATTTATTCATTTTTTGAGTCTGATTAGGATTTGGGTAGGAAGTAGTGGCGATAATTTGAAGGATAAGAACCGTGGATTCTTAATTATTAAATATTCCTCAATAAAGTGCATGATTTTATCACAGTGCACGTATTGCTTATGATTAAAAGCTATCTAAAAACCGTAATAAAATTATATATAAAAATTCTTCATACATTTTTCTACTGAAACATTCACAGAAGAATCTGCTGAGGAATTAAAAAAAAATCATGTACCAGATTTAGAAATATAGCTAATATCCTCGCTCCATTTATACCATACTAGATTTTTCTAGAAGACTCTAGGAAAATTCCTAGAAGGTTACTGACAGCATTTTCCTTCTAATTTATAGAGATTAGATCATTTTTACTTCAGTGTTGCATTACATAACAAAGTGATATCCATCAAGGCTTTAAATAATTTCTAAAAAATTATCTTTACAATATGCTAATTGATGTTTATTTCAGAATGTTATCAAGACAACCATTACTACCTGCTTCTAAATATCTATAATAATAAAATCAGACAGGATTTTTCTTGTCTGTCCTCCCCCTGGTGACAGTAGGGGAGACATGACACAGCCACCCACCCCATGCAAACTTGTTTGTCCGCCTCGGGTGGGGACGGGGTAGGTATATGACCGGGAGGGTAGGGG
Organism: Macrobrachium rosenbergii; assembly: GCF_040412425.1. Lineage (NCBI taxonomy): Eukaryota > Metazoa > Arthropoda > Malacostraca > Decapoda > Palaemonidae > Macrobrachium > Macrobrachium rosenbergii. Next base: position 24,169,898 of record NC_089771.1, on the reverse strand, counting down.
AGACATCCACCCTCCTCCTGCAAACCTGTTTGTCCGCCCTTGGTGGGAGCGGGGTAGGTAGGTGACCAGGAGGGTAGGGGAGACATCTACCCTCCTCCTGCAAACCTGTGTGTCCGCCCTGGGTGGGAGCGGGGTAGGTAGGTGACCAGGAGGTTAGGGGAGACATCTACCCTCCTCCTGCAAACCTGTTTGTCCGCCCTGGGTGGGAGCGGGGTAGGTAGGGGAACGGGAGGGTAGGGAGACAGCAGCTCTGGGTTCCAGCTCGCGTAGCGTGTGCCAGTCAACAAGCTTGTTTCAAATCAATGCAAAAAATATTCGTCCAGCTTTTGAATATTCAGTTTCCGTAATATTTACAAGCAGTGGCATTGATAAACCTCTTTCTTGAATTCAAGTGAACCTTGTGGAAATTTGTGTTTATTTTTAAATGTAATGAGACATAATTAGGAATAATTTTAGTTATTCAGGAGCTTTGTTGTAAGTCATCAAACAGTAGGAATTATAAATGTATTATAATGATTTATTTACCCTTGGTTTCTCTAATGTGTCAACCGTGTAATGTGTCATTTATAATATCTATTTATAATTCAAAGTCTGAAATTTATTTCTGTTGTAACTTGACGAGTATCTTGAGAATTCTAGTTAAAGTATTAAATTACAAAACATTGAAAGAAATTAAATTGCCAAAAAGTTCCAGTCTTCAGCGCCATGTTATTTTCATTGCCAAGAAATTTAAAAGTATCCATCTTGAAGCCTGGGGTAAATACACTAGCTTCAGTTTTTCGTTACCCCCAAAGTGGTTTCATTTTGAAGTGAAAGGCTGCAGGCCCAGCGTTCGACTCTCCGACCGGCCAATGAAGAATAAGAGGAGTTTATTTCTGGCGATAGAAATTCATTTCTCGCTATAATGTGGTTCGGATTCCACAGTAAGCTGTAGGTCCCGTTGGTAGGTAACCAATTGGTTCTTAGCCACGTAAAATAAATCTAATCCTTCGGGCCAGCCCTAGGAGAGCTGTTAATCAGCTCAGTGGTCTGGTTAAATTAAGGTATGCTTAATTTTCTGACACTGTCTCTAGTCCTTAGACAAACAAGTAAAAAATGCCCCGAAGAATCGAGTTTTCTGTACAGCGTATAATGCTGTCTGAAACTTGCAGCCACGGCCCATGAAACTCAGCCACGGTCCGGTGGTGGCCTGTGTTGTTAGTGCCTAAAGCGGTGCCAGAAGTACGATTATGGCTAACTTTAACCTTAAATAAAATAAAAACTCCTGAGGCTAGAGGGCTGCAATTTGGGATATATGATGATTGGAGCGTGGATGATCAACATAACAATTTGCAGCCCTCTAGCCTCAGTAGTTTTTAAGATCTGAGGGCGGACAGAAACAGTGCGGACGGACAGACAAAAGCCATCTCAATAGTTTTCTTTTATAGGAAACTAAAAAAGGATCTGGTGCATTTAATAAAACTTCGGCTTAGATAATTGTCTATATAATTTTGTAGTTTGATTCCCCCCCTCTCTCTCTCTCTCTCTCTCTCTCTCTCTCTCTCTCTTGAAGTCTTCAGGTGAAAACTTCTGTGGACAGAGTCAACAGACTATTTAGCCCACGTCACAGAGAGAGAGAGAGAGAGAGAGAGAGAGAGAGAGAGAGAGAGAGAGAGAGAGAGAGAGAGAGAGAGAGAAGTTTCTAATTTCTAATTCTACTTAATAATACCTTTATAACACTCACTTATAAAGAGGCTCCTTGTGCATCTTATACGATAAACACTTACCTTGAGCACAGTGACTTGTCAGGTTATAAGTAACTTTTATTAATATTCACTTGGCGAATTTCACAAGTACGAAAAATATCTCATTAAATGCTACAATTTTCGTGCATAGAAGCAAAATTGTAAATTTGCATATTTAGGATAAAGTAGGAATTTCATATACAGAACATCATAAAAATAAAATATAAATTCTTAAAAATAAATATATAAATTCTTTACATTCAAGCACCCTGTACAAAGTAAAGGCTTGAATTCTTGTTTATCGCTTAAGAAAAGCTATTTTGGTAGTTATATAGATAAAGTTAATAGGTGTCAAACTCTCTTTTTATCTAAGTCTAATAATTATTTATATTTGATTGACTATAGTAAAGAACAACTCCATAGCTTATCTATATTTGTTTGAAATATGTCCCTTGCTGGTTTTAAATGAACATAAGTCTTACTTTGAAAACATTTTAATATACTAAGCGCTACTCTGAAGATATTTTGATATAACAATATTAAAATTTTAAATTTTTTCTGAAATTTGCAATGGGACTTCAAATTAACCGTTAAGCCTTACTTTTAAGACATTTTAAAATATTAAACCCTCCTCTGAAGACATTTTAGCATACCAAGAGAAAGTTCACCCCAAAAATTTAATTTTTTTCTGGGTTTAATATTTAGTGTTAAATTTTTTTTTAAATTAACCCCTAAGCCCTATTTTTTTATGACATTTTAACATACTAAGCCCTACTCTGAAGACACTGTAGCCTACTTAGATAAAGTTTATCCCAAAACTTTAATTTTCTTTCTGATTTTAATGTTTACAGTGTTAAATTTTTAAAAAATTAACAGCTAAGCCCTATTGTTAAGACATTTTTAACATACTTAAACCCTACTCTGAAGTCTGAAGACATTTAAGCATACCCAGATAAAGTTTACCTCAAAATTTAAAATTTTTTTTTTATTTTAAGTTACAGTGTAATTTTTTAAAAATTACAGTTAAATTCTGTGTTACCATTCATTCTGTAATATCATTCCTCGTTCCTATCTTACCACTACAACTTTGTACCCAACAAAAGTTTCCATTTTTTCTGAGTTTTAAGTTAAAGTGTAATTTTTTAAAAATTACAGTTAAATTCTGTATTATCTACCATTCATTCTGTAATATCACTCCTCGTCCTTATCTCAGCACTATAACTGTACCCAGTGGCCATGCGCACAACACTGAGCATCTGACTTGGCTGAATTACTGTACCCAAAACGTACTCTGGAGAACGACCTTTTATATATAATTTTTTTTTTTCATCTTTTTCTCCTTGCTGCTATGAATATTTACTTCTCATTCATCGAGGTAAAGGGAAAATTGATGAAATGAAGGTTTAAAGAAAATGAAGAAAGTATGGATTTCTGAAGATACCATTTCATAAAATGGAAAGTTGAAAATCTATTGATTGCAATGTGTTAAACTTACTTAGCTTTTTTCAAAATTCATTTCAGGAGAAAGTGTTTGAGAAATCGAGAAATGACAGCTATTGAAGAAAATTGAGAAAGTATTGCTTTTATAGATACCATTTCATAAAATGGAAAGTTGAAAACCAATTGATTGCAATGTGTTAAACTTAATTAGCTTTTTTCAAAGTTCATTTCAGTAGAAAGTGTTTGAGAAATCGAGAAATGACGTTGCTGAAGAAAACTGAGAAAGTATTGCTTTTATAGATACCATTTCATAAAATGGAAAGTTGAAAATCAATTGACTGCAATGTGTTAAACTTAATTAGCTTTTTCCAAAGTTCATTTCAGTAGAAAGTGCTTGAGAACTCGAGAAATGACAGCTGTTTCTTGATACAATTTTTGCTTGAAGAAAATATTGCACAGGAAAGCAAAAGACTTACTGTGTACAAGATTACAATCTAGCAACGTTTTTTTTATCTATTTATTTATCTTCTGTAGAGTACGGTGGCTGGGTACAAATTTACTTTAAGTTTACAGTTTTAACAAAAAGCTAAATTATGATTTCATCTATATGGCAAAGCTGGTCTATGTAGATACAGATACCAAGTTTATTAGTAAAGGAAAATGCTTATTCGTATGGCGCAGTAGACTGTGGATCTATATAGATAGGTCATTTATATAGTTAGGTCATATCTATGTAAATAGGTCATTTATATAGATAGGTCATATCTACAGTATATAGATAGGTCATGTTTTACAGGTGGAGAGTCTTTGGTTGACGTCATGCTTATTTCTGAAAGGGATGAACCCTTCTTTTTTTATAATTTGAAGAGAAAGAGAGAGAGAGAGAGAGAGAGAGAGAGAGAGAGAGAGAGAGAGAGAGAGAGAGAGAGAGAGAGAGAGAGAGAGAGAAATTTCTCACTGAAGATGTCACATTTTGCCTTTAAAATATTGCGCAGCAATGGGTCTTTGTTATACGTTAACAACACTTATTAAAATTATAAAGTAATTTAAATAAGGCACCTATCTTTGACAAATCATTATTTTGAGGAGCATTGTTGTGGAAATTCCTGCCTTCATCTCCTTAAATAATGTTCCTAACTCTAAAACGCGTTTGTAAAGCTTAGACAATGCTTGTGTCAGGATGGCATTATTGATGCAAGGATTTCAGATCTCAAGAATTAACTTTTTTTCCAACAGCTGTTTTCTTGAGTTCTAAAAACTTCATCTCTCTCAAGAGGCAATTTATTCGCAGCCTTAGAACTGAGTACATGGGATTGCTTTTATACTTAATTAGGTAATTTCAGACTTAGGGGTGAATACACAGAACTAATTAAAAAGAGAGAGAAAAAGAGAGGCCAAACATCAAACGACAGAAGTGTATCATTATTATTATTATTATTATTATTATTATTATTATTATTATTATTATTATTATTATTAAAAGAAACCGTATTCATACTGAACAAGCCTAAAAGGGGGCAACTGACTTGAAATTAAAATTTCCAAAAAATATGGCGTTCATTTGAAAGAAGTAACAGAAGGTAAAAGGAAATACAGAATGATGAGACCAGTTAATAGAATAATAGAAAAAAAGAACAAATTAATAAGTCGATAGAAATATAAGTTAAATCATTAAAATACTAGGAGAACTGTTTTAGGGAAGCAACGCGTTGCATCTTTGAAATTCTGAGGTTCCAATTTCACAACATCCCCAGGGAGACTGTTCTATATGAAGAAGGAATGTATGCAAGCTCTGTCAGACAATTATGCTTATTTAAACATTCAAACTAAACAGCCATAAATTAAAGTCAGCTTATCGAGGGTTCGTGGGTTCGAATCCCCCCACGGGGCAGAAAGGATTCCAGGATTGTATTGATAAACTTAGCCAAACATTGTTGAGAAACCTGTTTACATGACTGTCTGAACTGACCTCACCTTTGCTGATAGATTTCTAAGACTTTGTTGATTTATCAAGAACTGTCTGCGTCATTTTGGATGATTTAGGTCGACCTAACGGTAAAATGAGAAGAGCTGAAGTCCCTTTTAAATCACCAAGAAGAAGAGAAGAGATCATAGCCAAAGTAACAGGAAATTTCTAATTAAGAAATTAGTGTTTTTGCGTTGTGGCACTTAGGAAGGAAACTGCAGGGCGACTTGATTGTGTAATGGCTCTCTCTCTCTCTCTCTCTCTCTCTCTCTCTCTCTCTCTCTCTCTCTCTCTCTTCTCTTCCTTTCCTTTCCTTTACTCTCTCTCTCTCTCTCTCTCTCTCTCTCTCTCTCTCTCTCTCTCTCTCTCTCTCTCTTGATCCCTAAGCCTGAAGTAACAGTGCTTATCATTGGTTAAAACATATAGAGGGCTTCAGGGTATCCCCTTAACCTGATCGGTTGCCAAGTTGGTTGTTTTTGATACGGCTGAAGGTGACCTGCCATGTTTACATCTGGCTTAGGAGGACATGAACCCCTTTATGGCATTCAAATAAGACCTCTATTGAAGCTTCCCATAGGGCACAATTTCCTCTCGTCTTTCTGTCATCTCGTTGGCCCCCGCGATCAAAATTTCAAATTTGATCCTTATGGAGACCTGCCATAAGGGAGGTTTTTTTTTAAAGTCTTCCAGGATTTTCATGACTGTTACAGTTCAGGATCTTCTCCAGGGGTCTTTTTTGCGACGCCAAAAGCTCCTTTGTCGTTCTTGGGTGTAAGGGTGGATGTTCCGTCACTTGATGTCGAGTTGTATTATCAAATTAGCTTGGAAGTCCATGGGCAAAAAGATAGGGTTATATTCTCTCTCTCTCTCTCTCTCTCTCTCTCTCTCTCTCTCTCTCTCTCTCTCTCTCTAGATTTTCAAGTAACTATTTTTAGATATAGAAATATATACAGTATATATACAGTATATATATATATAAATATATTATACATTATATATATATATATATATATATATATATATATATGTATATGTGTATATATATTCAAACCCATGCACTGCTTTGTTGGTTTGGAAGGATCCACAGGTCCACAACAGTCATCCTGTAACCCTTAGCGCCTTATTTGGGCAACGACCCTTGTTGTCATAATGCCAGCTTAAACTGAACCAACTAGTATAGATGTATGGATTCGAATCTTACATTGAAGGAGGAGTTCTTCACTTACTTCCCATTTGGATTCAAGGCTTACAGTGGGAAACATGTAAATAAAGATAGGGAGGACTTGAGAAAGTGTGAGGTAATTTTTACATTATAATATATAAGGTTGGTTTAAAAACTACGATGGAAAAGATATACCTACCCATGAAAGGAAGAAAGGTTACAGTAGTCAAGAGAAACAAAAGCAAAAAGAGAATCCTAAAGCCTGGTAGTATAGGAAGTGAAATGGTCAGTGATTCTGCAACCTAAGGATTACAATCCACACTGTGAACGTGGGAAGAGGTAACCTGACGGGTATTAGCAAATCGAACTTTTCTGCAGAAAATTAATTAGTCTTTTTTTGCAGCAAATTAATGTTTATATTTTGCAGTAAATCAATCAATCTTTTCAGCAGCATATCAGTTAGGTATAGGAAATTAATTAGTGTCTTCTGCAGCCAAGGAATTAGTCTATTTTTTTGCAGCAAATTACTTAGTATTTCTTCCGCAAATTTTTGTCTTTTCTGCAGTAAATTAATTAATCATTTTCTTGTAGGGGTGGGTTTCTAATAGCTCTTTTTGTTGTATCTTGGAGAATTTTATAATAATTTGCTTTTGACTATATCAAGATTACTTATTAGGACGGAATAAAAAAAAAATGCACAAAACTTCTGACAGTTCGACCGCGGTAATAATATGTGATCGTATCTTTTGCAGGTTTTGTGTTAATTTTTTTTGTTGACTATTTATTTACATGATAACTGAGCTTCTTAATGGAATAATTTGCCATCTTTCAGATTACCAAGGGGCCATTTTCCTATACTAAATCATGACAAGATTTAATTTAAGGTCTTGAGTTATACCAGAGATCTCAAGGAATAAGAACATCATTGCACTTGACTCCTGCAGTTCTTTTTCTGAACCTCCATTAAATTATTTACCTTCGAAGATTTCTTTTATTGGCCATGTCATCCTACAATCTACAATCCCCTCCCCTCGCCTTTCACTAAATTCTACAATCTTGGTCTGTTTAAAAAGTCAGTCCGCTTTCGTCAGGGAAGAACAGCCCTTTTGATGTGTCAGCTTTTTATGAAAACATTGCCGTCACAGGCTCCCACTTGGGGAGAGAGTTATGTTTCTTCTGAGAAGTCTCATCAGGCACTACATAAATTTGAGAGATTTGGATGAGATTTTTTTTCATAGGGGTGTGTTCAGTAGCAACTACGCAATATTGAGGTCAGCACAGTTCCAACTGAACGCTCCAGAAACGACCTGAGCTGGGGGCTGGATTACAGTGACTGGTCTGAAGCCTTCTGATTACAGAGTAGATGATGATGACTATACAAGCTTCTGATGCTGGGGAATTCCTTTTCAAGGCCCTGATTGTGTGTGTGTGTGTGTGTGTGTGTGTGTGTGTGTGTGTGTGTGTGTGTGTGTGTGTGTGCCCAACCAAACTCACCAAAACAAGTATTAACCCGCTATGTATCCACCTTTGTACACGTCACCTGCTCCGTGGTGCTAGTACTGAACATAGCGGAAGCTCCTTGGGACGCCGTGTTTAGCACCTAGCCCCTCGGGGATCAAAGTGTTATACACACCCATTTCTACATTGTGTGGTCGACAAATTATATTAATAAACGATATCTTCGTGCGGCCGTCTACTTCTCTTAGCATGAGTTTAGCCTGGACTTTGACAAAGGTCAATATACCGGGTTGATACCCCAAAACAGTACCTCTCCATTTTGACCCAAAGAATTGAACTGTTTTTCCTTGCCTGCCCTGATTTGGGGCATTCAGTTATCGTTCTAATGTAAGACCATAATCCTCATAGCAGAAGAATGAATCCTAGTTCAGCTTCAGAGTATGGTAGATATTACAGGAGAGTCTCAAGTCATTCAGACCTTGAGGACATAGCTGATACTCGCCGAAGACTCACCTCATGTTGAGTAAATGGGTTTTCATGAAATTGTGAGTCACGAATCAGGTGTTCATGAGAAATTTGTTTCCCTCAAGTAAAGTTAAATTGTGCTCGTAGTTATCTCTCTCTCTCTCTCTCTCTCTCTCTCTCTCTCTCTCTCTCTCTCTCTCTCTCTCTCTCTCTCTCTCTCATATTCTCCTCATCCATTACATTCTTTCACTTTACTCGCTCTCTCTCTCTCTCTCTCTCTCTCTCTCTCTCTCTCTCTCTCTCTCTCTCTCTCTCTCTGTATCATATTCTCTCATTCACTTCATCCATTGCATTCTTTTATTTCTCTCTCTCTCTCCGTATCATATTCTCCCATTCTCTTCATCCATTATATTCTCTCTCTCTCTCTCTCTCTCTCTCTCTCTCTCTCTCTCTCTCTCTCTCTCTCTCTCTCTCTCCGAGACACACCTGCTTCTCCCTTCCGTAGCCAACTCCTAGACCACAAACCCCGTCTCTCGAAGAATGTAAGCCTGAGACGCCTTATACCCGTAATCCGAGCTAATGATCAAAAAGTCATTTTTGTTCCCTGGGGCCAGATGGTTGGTTGCCCCGTAACATCACACACACACACACACACACACACACACACACTCACGAGAGAGAGCCAGCAAAACTTCCCAGCGAGTGCCAAGCCAGCGAACACAACTCGATTTCCGCTAGCGCGAGAATAGCATTCTTTCCCCGTGGCTTCTTCTTTGTTACTAAACGGCCGAAATGGGCTGACCCAAAAGGGGGGAATCTTTTGGGGGATTGCCGTCACGTGTAAGCTTTTAAGGGGCCTTGTTGCGTGTGTGACTGGGATGTCTGACGGGCAGGGCTAATGGGCCCTTTCTGTTGTTCGATATTTTCGGCGTTAACTTCTGTCGTGTTCACGATGTGAGTGGGAAATAATCGCCTATGGATGTTGGAGAAGAATTGGAAGTATTTTCGAGCAGAGAAATAGCTTCTGAGATTTTTTAAACACACACACACATGTACATACACACACACACACACACACACACACACACACACATATATATAGAGAGAGAGAGAGAGAGAGAGAGAGAGAGAGAGAGAGAGAGAGAGAGAGAGAGAGAGAGTTAGGAAAAATTCTCAAATATTTTTGTATTTCCAAGACCTGTGTTTAGATCCGTAGAAGTATGGGATCTCCTGTCAAAGTTATGTTGCCACTCAGGACGTTAATCTGAACATTTTATTTTTATGGTCTATAAAAGTTTTAATCGCTTTATTGTTAACGGTTTAATGTGACGTAAGGAGACTGGTCCAAATTTATTTCCTCTTTGTTTGTAGTTTTGTTTTGTGTTCTCAAAGGTATAAATTTTCTCTCTGGCAGAAAAATCCTCGATCTTAAATAGGCCTTTCTAGGAGAGATTTCGTCAACTTGTGAAATGAGAGAGTTGAATTCACAACAGAAGAAAACCTCTTTTTTTTTTCCTGCTCAGACACCCGTGGCTATCTACCCTGTCCCAATGCCTGCCTTAGGGTGCGTCCGCATATGGTTAAACATGTCATAAACACGTTGGAAACAAGTTGAAAACATTGATGAACATGTCGTAAACACGTTGGCAACAAGTTGAAAACATGTCTTCAACTTGTTATGTAAACATCACAGATATGTTGTAAACAAGTTGACTACTTACTGTTGGTCCTAACAAGTGCTTCATATGATCAGCCAATATTGGCCGAAGATTAGCCATGGTGCATCCACACTACAGTAAGCCATGTCATAAACATGTTGGAAACTTGTTGCTTACATGTCACAAATATGTTGAATACAAGTTGACGACTTACTGGTAGTCACAATTAGTGCTTCATGTGATTAGCCAGTATTTCCAAAGATTAGTTCTCCACATACAGTTGTTGACTTGTTTTCAACATGTCTGTGATATGTATGTTATAATTTGCCATGTTTTTGACATGTATACGATAAGTTGACAACACGAGTTTTTGACATGTTTTACTGCAGTGTGGACGCACTATCAATCAGGTAAGAATTTGGGAGAGCTTTCCACAATGCTATACAGATTGTTGATGGTAGTTAGACAAAATAATGAGAAAACAGTGTTATCTCTGTAGCATCTTCGCAAGGTCCAGTTGCATTATTTACTTAGATGAAAGTTTAAACTTGCAAGAAAAGTAAATAAGTATATTTAAGTGTCAGTTACAACCGACAACCTCATTCCCAGAAAATGTTGTGTCATATACAGTGACTGTTCACTTCACTGAATCACAGGACAAGGGTGAATGGACTGTCTGTGACATCAATACGAGATCTGTCTTCTCAGGTGTCCTCTGCTAGCAAGTGTCTGGTATGGAAATGACTGAGAGAGAGAGAGAGAGAGAGAGACCAGAAAGGCAATGAGAGAAACATTTCACAATCATGAGAGGAACATTCCTTATCTGTCACGTCCCTCTTGCAATTATTGGGGCTTGCAAGACCTTCGTTGAGAGACCTGTCATTTTTACTGTCTCTCTTCCATTGCAGAGTATCTGTCACTTCAGATGTGTATGGGAGAGTTTGTTTTAAGCAGTAATGTTACTTTCTTTCTTTAAGTCTTCAGCTGGAAACCATTATGGACAGAGTCAACAGACTAAACCCAAGAGGACTCCAGAAGGATATAGAAATCAGTTTACAGAGAGAGAGAGAGAGAGAGAGAGAGAGAGAGAGAGAGAGAGAGAGAGAGAGAGAGAGAGAGAGCGTGTTCTACTGACAAAATATTGTAGCAAAAACCTTTTAACAACTGAAAATAACAAATGCCTTTTATCTTTGATGATATTAATGAGACTCAAGATAAAACTCTTTACAAGGCATCATGTGACAGCAAACAGTAATCTGTTTACTTTCAAAAGGCAGGTCTATTTCCCCCTTCAGGCTTAAGGCTTATAGTTGGATCCACATTCCTCCTGCTTCCCTCAAGCCTGGGCAAGATACGGCTATTAGGTAGCGTTTTCATTTGATTATTCCATTCTAAAATGAATAATAAATAGCATGACTTTCAAAAAGCAGGTGTGCTTATCTCTTCAGCTTTGAGCTTCACAATTCATTAAACTCTCCTCTTATTGTTTCCTTCAGGCCTGGGCAAGATACGGCTAGTAGGTGGCCTATCCATGTGATTTTTCCGTAAAGTGAATAATATGTAGCTTGACACAATCAGCCCGGCCTATTACTGAGTCAAGAATATGTTGTCATGATTATTCGTTGCAAAAGTTAATTTAAGAAAAGAAAAAGAATCAACTGGACTTTTAAGTAAAGATAAGATGACAAGATTGTTATTCATTGTGAAGGTTAATTAAAGAACATAAACAAGAATCAACAGGACTTGTAACTGAGTCAAGAATATGTTGGCGTTATTGTTATTTATTGTAAAGGTTAATTAAAGAATAGAGACAAAAATCAACTGGACTCGTAACTGAGTCAAGAATATGTTGACATGATTGTTGTTTGATAGAAGGTTTATTAAGGGATGAAAACAAGAATCAGCTGGACTTGTAACTGAGTCAAGAATATGTTGAAATGATCATGATTCATTTTGAAGGTTAATTAAAGAATGGAAGGAAGAATAAAGACCATAATTTCAGTGAGCCTGAAGACGTATATTATAAAAAAGTATCTTCAGCAGGACGTGATAGCAACGAGACACCAACTTCTTTTTTTATACGCGAATTTGAAGGCACAAAGCCCAGGCATTGTTGACGAAATAAAAAAGAAGAAGCGATTC
>NC_089771.1:24150383-24155383 GCF_040412425.1 Macrobrachium rosenbergii | reverse complement strand
CTTTGTTTGTCATAAGCTTAACCGAGCAATGACCTCACAGCTCAAGAAGGATACTGGGTCATAGGTTATGTCAGCTGCTGGACACGTTTAGGATACTTGAGCTTATTCATTCGTGATAAGAAAGCCACCACTCCCTTTCTTCAGTCTTGGGTTGTTAAATATTTTCAGTTTGTTTATTTGTTGAATTTGGTAAGTAAATGGTCATTTCAGACTTACTCTCTCACTTCAAAGGAACATGGGAAGAAATGTTGACCTTATCCAGTTCGTTGATTAAAAAGTTCAAATAGCTGCTCTCTGTTTCTCTGTCCATTCTTCAGTTAATCAATTTTCTTTTTGAAGAAGTCAAGTAAAAGAAAGCAGTGGAGAGAGTACCAATGAGTTAAACCAAAAGATAAACAGCTTTATCATAAGTCAACTTTTCTTTGAGAGGGTTAAGCAGAAGAAAGCAATTTCAAAGTACTGTACTTTGAAAGTCAAGAAAAAGAAAGCAATGGAGAAAGTACTTAAGTGTTAAACATAAGATAGAGAGTTATTCTACTATAAGTGTACTGTTCTTTGAAAGAGTTAGGTAAAAGACAGCAACGTAGAAAGTACCATTCTTTGAAAGAGTCAAGTAAAAGAAAGCAACGTAGAAAGTACTTAAGAGGTAAGCACAAGATAGAGAGATATTCTACCATAGGTCTACTGTTCTTTGAAAGAGTCAAGTAAAAGAAAGCAACGCAGAAAGTACTATTCTTTGAGAGAGTCAAGTAAAAGAAAGCAATGCAGAAAGTACTATTTTTTGAAAGAGTCATGAAAAAGAAAGCAATGGGGAAGTACTTAAGAGGTAAGCATAAGATAAAGAGATATTCTACCGTAGGTCTACAATTCTTTGAAAGAGTCAAGTAAAAGAAAGCAACGTAGAAAGTACCATTCTCTGAAAGAGTAAAAAAAAAAGAAAGCAATGGTGAAAGTGCTAAAAAGTTAAGCATAAGATACAGAGATATTCTACCATAGGTCTACCGTTCTTTGAAAGAGTCAAGTAAAACAAAGCAACGTAGAGAGTACTATTCTTTGAAAGAGTCAAGCAAAAGAAAGCAACGCAGAAAGTACCACGTAAGGTTAGAAAGCACGTCGAACTGACTCACTCGACCTCTGCTACTGGTGGTGGCGTGTCCTCTATGGCTCCTAATTTATTTCTGACCCAAGACGAAATTACCTGTGACTCGAACTAGGCTTATGCCAGAAAGTTGCTCCAATTTGTTAGTAAATTTCAAAGATAAAATTAGTTTAAATTTTGAGAAAATCTAATTGTTGTTAGTCCCAATAAACTAATCTTTATTACTGAAACATCTTTATTTTACCTGTGATTACCTTGGGAAACTGACACTGAACTGAAGTTTTAAATAGCGTGTTTTACAGTGAGTCTAATTATCTGTTATTATCAGCAAATTATCAATTACTTAGGAATGGGTCTCGAGACCTGAGAATGCGAACTTTGCATTGGTTGGAGGCCAACATTCTCTCTCTCACTCTCTCTATAGGCCTACCTGCCTGGTATTGAATGACTTTCGTTTTTGGAGATTCAGAACCCATTTTCATAAAGTTTATTTAGTGCTTGTTCAAGTTTCTCTCTCTCTCTCTGTCTCTCTCTCTCTCTCTCTCTCTCTCTCTCTCTCTCTCTCTCTCTCTCTCTCTCTCTCTCTTGATTGGCCAACGTACCTAGCATACTGTACTTTTATAAAGTTTCCTTCTTTTCTTTTACAAATTCAGATACTAAATTGAATTCCTTTGTTAGAATTGACTTTAAATGCTTTATTTCAGCACAAATAAAGTTAATTAACATCTACGATATTTTATTCAAATACAAACAAAGTTAATTTTCAAAACAAATCTATGATATCTCGGCAGAATTCGAAAGCAATTCGGGTCCTTGAGTTAAGTATTCCACTACGAGCCAGCTCGCTCCGAGCAAACATGGCTGCTATGCAGCTTAGCTGGTATGTGCGAAATCTCTATCTGTTATATAACCAGCCGCTAATATATCCCTCCCCCCTTCCCCTTCCCCCTGAGAGTTCTAGAACGCACTGAAATAAAGTAATCCTCTTCAATTTCTGTTCGATCAGGCCGTTACTTAACGGTTGATTACCGTTATCTTTCTGTATTTCGTTTATTTTTAGATTTAGCCTGACTTCTCTCTCATATGCATTTTTAATATGATATTTAAAACCATATTTATCTTTCCTCGTTAATTTCAAAGTGCAAAGCCTAGGCCTAATGGCGATTTATTATACACATGTGTTCAGCTAACGTAACTGTTTAACAGTTATCTTTTTGTTTTTAGTTTTCTAATTATAATCTTCCCGGATATCTCTCTCATATGAATGCTTAACAGGATGTTTAAACCCATATTTATCTTTCTTCTTCATTCACTTCAGGCTAAGGAGCCTAGTCCTTATGGCAGTTTATTTTAAGTTATTTATTGTAAAAGCTTCACAAGATATTCCATAGTCGTGGCTGTGTTGACAATTTGACTAGCCGAAATGACAACACCAAATCGTTATCAAAAACGCCCACACAAGTAACCGTTATCGGCCTGTTGCTGCTGTTGCGTAATAGATGTCTCTCTCTCTCTCTCTCTCTCTCTCTCTCTCTCTCTCTCTCTCTCTCTGTCTCCCCAATGTCAACAAATATTCGTAACTGTTTAAATCGTTAGTTTAAAACATCTGTCAAGCGACAATGCATCCGAGTAATGAAAGTATCACGTCTCAGAAATAAAATAATTCAAATACTGAGAGATCCGCTTTTACAATAAGTTTTCTTGTCTCAACAAAAGCAAACTTGTAGAGAGAGAGAGAGAGAGAGAGAGAGAGAGAGAACGCAAGTCCCTCTTTGCCTAGCAACTGTGGAGAGGATTGGTCTATCTAGGGGTTGGGGGGTTGGTGTACGCTAACCAAAGACGTATATACTGTACATACGGGTGGGGGATAATTTGATAGACGCTCTCTCGTCGTTGCTACATCATCTACAGTGCATGAGAGGTTCTGCTTGTTAAGTTTTGCATGACTTTGCAGTGTTTTCGTGATATGAAATGATTTATTTAGGTGTAATTTACATTTAGTTTTATTTTTTTTATACCGATGAAATATGAGGTTGGGTCTATGTTTTATACCTTGGAATAAGCGTAATAATTTCATAAAACTTATTCGTAAGATCTCTCAAGAAGTGCTGTAATATTTAGCTAATGTTTTGCTTAGTCTAGTAATAAATTTAGATATTCTTTACTGATATTAGAAGCCTCTCATCTGACTGTATCTTATATAAAACAGTGAATTATTTAGAAGCGAAAAACTAAAATTTCCTCGTGCTTGACACGAGATACCGACTTTGCCCACAGTTATAGGCCTAGTCTGCTTCATTAAAATCGAAAAAAAAAACAGAAACGAATCATTTTAAATACCAACAAAATATCATTAATATTCTCCATTAAGTAAAGAGACTAAGCAGTGACCTCAGTTTAGCTGAGGAGATTTCGGCTGAGGTCAATCGTGTTGACCTCAGCCTAGCAATTGAGATTTCACTTAAGACCGATTTTTGAAAAAGAAAAAGCTATAATACGTATATTTATATATATTTTTACGTACGATTTTCTACGTATTCCTTTTACACGTTTTATTAATATGTCAAATTGTGTTTGTCTGTTCGACAGAGTACTTTGCTAGTATCACAAACACATGTAAATAATGAAGCCAGCGAACATCGCCAGCGGTTTAAGTATCCGACATCGAGATTTATCTCTGCTCTCTCATTGGCTGGACGGCGAGTGGCGTGGACGAAATTTACAGTTGCCAATTTCTCTCTTTTATTCTTTCTCACTTTTTTTTTAATTTCTCTCTCTCTCACGTGCCACTTTCACGTGTTTAGGTTTATTTAAAGTGTCTTTTGATATTTGTTTTTTGCAGTCGTCTTAGGCATTTTTTCTAATAGATTAAAGGTTGGGGGAAAAATATGATTGTAATTTTCAAAATTTTACTTATTACTTGGATGGTAACATATACTTACATGTGTAAAGTTATGTTACACACACATACATATAAAAATAAATATATATACATATATATATGAATATATATTTATATACTTATATATGTATATGTATATATAAATTTATATATATATACACAGTATGTATACATAATAGATATACTGTATGTGTGTGCGTCTGTGTTGTACATAATAATAATAATAATAATAATAATAATAATAATAATAATAATAATACCTTTAAACAAACTATTTAAAGGGGACACGAGACCCTATAATAATAATAATAATAATAATAATAATAATAATAATAATAATAATAATAATAATAATAATACCTTTAAACAAACTATTTAAAGGGGACACGAGACCCACACGTGATGTTACGGTCACGTGACGTTGGACCAGCAGGGTTGTATGCGATTTGGGGAGTGGGGGGGTGTTGGAGTATAGGGGAGAGATGGTAGAACGGGGGGAGGGGGTTATGTGCATTGCAGTTCCTAGTGGCATTCCTACTCCGGTACTGTTGCCAGGTAGTGTTTTAAACGGCGCATTTTTATGTCACGTTTGTTTACGTAATTTTGGATTGGGAGGAATTCTCGTTGAATTATAATTATAAACTTATAATTGATAGATTATTCTTATTGGTGTTCCTTATTACAATAACGGAACACCAATTTAATTAACAAGAAAAATATTTAATTGTCTTTAAAGATATTTAGACAGAACCAGTTTTTTGAAGGACTTTCAGTTACGTCATCAAGCATATATTTTTTTTCCTGACGTAACCCGTCACCAATACGTTGTATAATTCTTCTGTCACAATTACTACAAGAAAATTCATTTATACAGGTCCGGGGATATATATATATATATATATATATATATATATATATATATATATATATATATATATATATATATATATATATAATATATTCAGTATATATGTATATATATAATGTCAGTTAAAAAGG
>NC_089771.1:24137883-24145383 GCF_040412425.1 Macrobrachium rosenbergii | reverse complement strand
AGATTTTAGCAGAATGTAATTTTTGGGGAATTCTGCCTCCCAATTTTATTCACTAATTATTCTGCTCCTTGGAAATTACCATTGGTAAGATTAAAGGTATTTTCCAGAGAGAGAGAGAGAGAGAGAGAGAGAGAGAGAGAGAGAGAGAGAGAGAGAGAGAGAGAGAGAGAGAGGAGGAAAAGATTGTTTCTCCATTATCCAGAGAAGATTTCCTGAAAAGATAGAGAGAGAGAGAGAGAGTTTGTGATTGTGTTTGAGTGTGTTAGCGAGAAGATAGACAAACAGCGACAGGAGAGAGAGAGAGAGAGAGAGAGAGAGAGAGAGAGAGAGAGAGAGAGAGAGAGAGAGAGAGAGAGAGAGAGAGAATAATTAAGAAATTGTTTCTCCATTATCCAGAGAAGTCATTTCCCTGATCTAAATTCCCATACAAGCTAGAGAGAGAGAGAGAGAGAGAGAGAGCATCTTAGCATCTTGACTGCCTTCTTTTGTAGCAACTATAGCAACTTCCATGAGCCAGAATCCGTTCACAAATCTGACTGATTTTCTAATATATATATATATATATATATATATATATAATATATATATATATATATATATATATATATATATATATAAAATATATATATATATATTTTATTTCAGAATACAATCCCACCTTAGTCTGGAATTTTTCCAGACTCTCACCAGTCTCTCCCTGCTAGTCTATGAAGCCAATTTCTCATGCGTGTTCGTGCTTGTAGACTGATGTCATTCCCTTTGGCGATGGTAATTCTACAAAAAAAAAAAAATATGAAGATGTTTCTCTAACTCAGGATTTCAAGGTTAGGTAAGGTTAGGATCCGGTAACAATACTGAGAAAGGCATCTTTTTCCTGGAATTGCCACCTGAACGCGTCACGTAGGCAGTGGACTTGTGTGTGTGTGTATGTGTATGTGTATGTGTACATGTATGTAAATGCAATCTTTATGTATGTATGGCATTTACGTAAAGCACATTACATATAATTGAAAACACAAAGCACAAGCTTTTGTGTGTCTGTTTTTGTCCGTGTGTGTGTGTGTGTGTATGCGTCTGTGTATACTTGTGTACATTTGTGTGCTTGTGTGATTCTGTCTGTATGTACACATGCCAGTTATATAAAGAACATTGCATTTAGATATAAATAAGAGCACAAGTACAAGTTTGTGCGTGTGTAAGTAAGTGTGCGTGTGCGTGTGTGTGTGTGTTTGTGTTTGTGTACATGTATGTTGTGCTTGCGGATTCCTGTTCGGGAGTGCATGATGTTAACATTTTGTATATATGCTACTAACGTTAAGCACATTGCATTTAGATATAATTAAAAACACAAAATACATATTTGTGTGCTTGTATATGTGTGTGTTTGTGTGTGTATCCGTGATATACCTTTTGGTATGCTTCCAAAATCGAGAATAGTAATTATTATTATTATTATTATTATTATTATTATTATTATTATTATTATTATTATTATTATTATTCAGAAGATGAACCGTATTCATACGGAACAAGACCAGCAACGGGGCCATTGACTTGAAATTCAAGCTTCCAGAGAATACGGAAGGTAATCGGAAATACGAAAAGACGAGACCAATTATTAAAAAAAAAATAAACTCACAAATTAATAAATAAACAGATAAAAAATGTAGGTAAATGATTAAAATGCAAGGAGAATTGCTGTTAGCTAAGCAAGGTTGTTAGGTAAGAAATCGGCGTAGAGATGTTTGTAGATATATATACGGTATATAAACTCTGAGAGAAAAGCATTGGCCAATTTCAATTTACCATCACATACTTTCAGGAGGTTGTAAAATAAATCTCATTCGGCGTCAGTCGGGCTGAGAAAACAACACGGTCGTCTTTTGTTTTTCAACTTCCTGTGCTTTCTGGCAAAGTCGTTCGGCGCCACAAGAAGAAAAAGAAGAAGAAGAGAGAAAATAGAAAGCTTGGTAAGATTTCCCAAGACAAAGACAGACAGAATTACCACGAAATCGAGGTTCAGTCTTTGAAAGCGAGGATCATTTCATGTTTACCTTGTAAGTTATTAGTAGAGCATACGCCTTTTCTACATTATTTATCAAGTATAACCATGACAAAGTTATTCCTTAAATTGGTGGACAGTTCTTGTTAAAAGTTATTAGTAGAGCATACGTCTTTCCTACATTATTTATCAAGTATAACCATGACAAAGTTATTCCTTAAATTGGTGGACAGTTTCTTGTTAAAAGTTATTAGTAGAGCATACGCCTTTTGTACATTATTTATCAAGTGTAACCATGAAAAAGTTATATCTTAAATTGGTGGACAGTTTCTTGTTAAAAGTTATTAGTAGAGCATACGCCTTTTGTACGTTATTTATCAAGTATAACCATGACAAAGTTATTCCGTAAATTGGTGGACAGTTTCTTGTTAAAAGTTATTAGTAGAGCATACGCCTTTTCTACATTATTTATCAAGTGTAACCATGACAAAGTTATTCCTTAAATTGGTGGACAGTTTCATGTTAAAAGTTATTATTGAAGCATATGCTTTCTGTGTATTATTTATCAAGTAACATCATGAAAAAGTTAGTCCTTAAAATGGTGGACCTTCTCATGTTTACCTTGAAAGTTACTAGTAAGGCATACGCCTTTCGTACGTTATTTATCAAGTATAACCATGACAAAGTTATACCTTAAATTGGTGGACAGTTTCTTGCTTACCTTATAAGTTATGAGTAGAGAATATGTCTTTTGTATATTATTTACCAAATGCCATCATGAAAAAGTTAATCCTTAAAATGGGGAACCTTCTCATGTTTACCTAATAAGTTATTAGTAAAGCATACGCCTTTTGTGCATTGTTTATCAGTTGTCATCATGAAATTTATGATTACCTTATGTTATCAGTAAAGCATGTATACCCCTTTTGTACATTATTTATCAAGTATTATTATGAAAATGTATTTTAATAGAAAAATTAACCGTATGTCATTTTCCAGCATCCAGTTTAAGATTTGCACGTTCATCTCACTTAGTTCAAGAGAGAGAGAGAGAGAGAGAGAGAGAGAGAGAGAGAGAGAGAGAGAGAGAGAGAGAGAGAGAGTCCTTCCACCTCACCTCTGCAACTTTCTACCCAACAGAAATAATTAAAACAAAATAAACCACTACACAAAATCATAACATAAAGAGAGAGAGAGAGAGAGAGAGAGTCCTTCACCTCGTAACCTTCTACCCAACAGAAATAATTAAAACAAAATAAACCACTACACAAAATCATAACATAAAGAGAGAGAGAGAGAGAGAGAGAGAGAGAGAGAGAGAGAGAGAGAGAGAGAGAGAGACCACTACACAAAATCATAACACGAACGAATCAGAAGCGGGTGTAAATAAGTACATAAAACTAACACACTGCACCCAAGCGTGCGCCAAAAATTACCCACAATGCATTACAAAGCTTTCGAGAAAGGGACCTAAGTGAGCAACAATGGTCGTAAAAGATACTTTACGACGTCTTACGTAAGCGTAAGTATCTCCGTCGTAACTCCCCGAATCTCGATTTGGGTAAAAGTTCTTGACTTATAGTAAGTAGGCGGAGAGAGCACTCGAAACTTAGGTAGGTGAGGGTTATACAACGCCGTTTTGTGTGTGTGTGTGTGTGTTTACATTATAAGTATTAACTAATCGTTTATTTCCACTTATGAATGAATAAGCTTATGAGTGAATGACCTTTTGGGTGAATATAACAGAAACCTTTGAAATTATAAATTATATAATTTTTTTTTCGGAAAAATAGGGGGTATTTTGTGAAATTATGAAGTTTGTTTATGTTTACATTCTAAGCATTGCATGAACATTTATTTCCACTTATGAATAAGTAAGCTTGTGAGTGAAAGACCCTTTGGGTGAAAGTAACAGGAACCTTGAAATTAGATATTAGATAAATTTTTTAAGGCAAAGAGAGGCTGTTTTGTGAAGTCATATAAGTTTGTTTGTGTGTGTTTGTGTTTACTTTCTAAATATTGAATGATCATTTATGTCCACTGCTCAATAAGTAAGCTTGTAAATATAAGACCTTTTGGGTGAATATAACAGAAACCTTAAAATTATAAATTATATAATTTTCTAAAGGAAAACAAAAGCTACTCTGTGATCGAATCGTAACAAGTGAGCCAACCTGGAATTTATTGCATAATGATAAGACTGCTCTACTGAAAAATGTAAAAGAAAATATGAATTTTTTTGTATAAGTATGTTAGTTTAACCTAAACAAAAAATATGATTTAAAAAATAGAGGGTATGTTAATTTAACTTTTTGCTGTTCAATATTCTTGTGTTGATTTAATTTACCTCAGGTGTTAATTTCACCTGTTTTATAATTAGTCATTTCGTCACTTTATTATGGGCATATATTTTGTCTATGAGAGAGAGAGAGAGAGAGAGAGAGAGAGAGAGAGAGAGATCGCGTGTCTTTTGCTCTTGGGAATACAAAGAATGAAACAGATAAGGCATCACTTGCCCCTCTGCTTTTGAGAGAGAGAGAGAGAGAGAGAGAGAGAGAGAGAGAGAGAGAGAGAGAGAGAGAGAGAGGGAGAGAGAATGTAGGTCGTGACTCGAACGTTATTTGTTTTGTTTCTTCCTTACCAAACATGGATATCCTGTTCTGTGGAAACTTCCTTTGCGAGATAAAGGTCCTTTAGGTTAGCGCATTATAAACATTCTTTCGTTTTTAATAATAATAATAGTAATAATAATAATAATTTGGTTAATTCAATATAGATTTTCTCTCATTTTCTTTAATAATAATAATAATAATAATAATAATAATAATAATAATAATAATAATAATAATAATAATAATAATAATAATACAGGTGAAAATCAGTCAACTTAACTATGACCAGAATCATTGTATAAGAATCTGTTGTAGAGATAATCTATTGAATCTACGGGGCTTTCACGCCATATTTCATTAATGGACCATTTAAATCCCATCCCCTCCCCTTCCCTCTCTTTCCATTTAGTCAGAATGTTGTCTATCACGCATTGTCAAGAAATGGCTTCAATCGACAGGAATGAAACTACTGTAAGTTTACTTCAGTGCTACAAATTCCCATTGTATCCAAGAAAAGTACTAGATTAACACTTTGTAGTAATTGATGTTTGTCTATGACACCTTGTAAAGGATATTTTAATTGTAACTTTAAAACTTCACGTTCATTGGCGAAAAATGCTTTTGTTTATATCATTGCCAGTGCTTTGAGAAAAATTATCAGTGCCTGTTTGTATGTGTGTATGTATGTTTGTGTGTGTGTGAGTTCACCTGTTCCGAGGTCTCTTTAATTTCTCTTGAAAATGCAAACTGACTTTTAATTTTCATTCTTCGTAATCCTGCCTGGTAAATTACTCGTTTTTAAGGTTTCAAAGAATTTATACTTTTAAGGTTTAAAAAGATAAATTTATTGCATGCAACTATTTGCTTATTATAGAAACAACTCAACCTTAAAATGTCTCTTAGTAGCTTAAACTGAGTTTTAAGGATGCTGAATTACGTCTACTGGCTGTTCTTCTTGTCAATATATAAATGTTAATCTTGTACATATACTTCCCAAGGCATTCTGGTATAGTTGGATTTTTCTGCAGATTCCCTTGATATTCCCTAAAGTATGACCTAAGTGAAATTCCATGTAATCATTGTGAATACCCAACTTGCGCCGTACGTGAAAAACAAGTGGCTATTACAGCGTGTTAATAGTTTGTAGGATGCGGTCGAAGCTATAACAAGCTCACTGGTATTTGTATTCATGTGGATTTGTCTCAAAGCGTAACAAGGTTTCGTATTTAGTAATGTGTGGAGTTTCCAATCTCCCAATCTGGGTTATACGCGCAGTAAAATAAAAGGATTAGCAACCAATCTCAACAATTACACAAACCTCTTTACGTAATTTATGTACTGTTTTCCTCTCTCTCTCTCTCTTTCTCTCTCTCTCTCAGCAAAGAAAACAGAGGGTACGGAGATACTTTTGGGTGTACCAGAATCTCTCTCTCTCTCTCTCTCTCTCTCTCTCTCGACGAGTGCCTAAGCGCATGCATGTGACGCAGTGGCAGAAATAATTTTCATTTCTTAAAAGAACGATTCCTTACAAAACAAAAACAAAATAAATGAATAAAATAACTTTGATAACAAAAGGAGTTTCTCTTAGTCGTGCTTTTAAGAATTCAGGCTGAACGATCATGAACCATATTTTCTTTTAAGTTTGGGACACCTGTTCTTCCTCCAAAGGCAGCAGTCCTTTACAGCTGTTTCTCAAGAGCCATTCTCGAATACAAGCAGTTGGAAGCGCTTGCAAATGTCACTTTGTCCTGGATAAACAGGTATATTGTTTGGGATTAAATTTGTTGCTCGTAAACATTAGCAACGACGTTTTGATTCGTTGTGGAAACTAGTTAAACAAAAATATGCCTTTGAATATTTAAAATTATGACTAATTTTTGTAACAAAGAGTGCAAGGAAAGTGAAAATAACTATTAATTCTTAACTATATTAAACCAATTCCACAGGAAAAATTATGTTGTCAAACACAATATAAATAACATTAAAACCAATTAAGATCAAATCGCCGTTTAGGACAAATTTATTTATTAATTCAGTTATATATATATATATATATATATATGTATACATATATATATATATATATATATATATATATATATATATATATATATATATATACTGTGTATATATTGCAAAGCAAAACCTGACGTCTCACCTTTTCATCTTGAATACCAAATGTCGTAAGTAAAATCATGTTTTCCAGGATATCATATTTTATAGTGAGCTGACTAAGAATATTATTTAAATTAATATATCTTTTAAAATTTTGTATTTATCCGAATAGAAATATTATTTGAAAATTAACATATTTGAATTTTTTTCTATTAACCTAAATCCCTGACGATTCAGAGGTACTTTATAAATGTCATTTATCATTAACACCAAAAGAAAAATTTGTTAATTATCGAGAGGAACATTGTTAAATATATATGTTAAATGAGTTCCAACATTTTCTATGGAATGGCTAAATCTGTTAAAAACAAACTGCCATTGAAATGTAAAAGTGCAGATTAATAAATCATTTACGGACCAAGATAATGAATAAAATAAATGCCAGATAATCAAAGTAAATAAGTCTTCAAAAAACATAAGCAAAAAATGCACCGAAGTATCTTCGGCGCAATCGAGTTTGCTGTACAGCCGCTACAGCGTATTTGAGGCCACCGAAATTAGATCTATCTTTCGGTGGTCTCGCTATAATGCTGTAGGAGCCGCGGCCCATGACACTTTAACCACGGCCCGTGGTGGCCTGTCCTATAGCGTTGCCAGAAGCACGATTATGGCTAAGTTTAACCTTAAATAAAATAAAAACTACAGAGGCTAGAGGGCTGCAATTTGGAATGTTTGATGATTGGAGGGTGGATGATCAACATACCAATTTGT
>NC_089771.1:24042883-24135383 GCF_040412425.1 Macrobrachium rosenbergii | reverse complement strand
GTGGAGATTTACGATTTACATATGTGAACCTTTTACCAGTGTCCCTAACCCCCCACCGCCCAGCACACACAGCACCTGACACTTAGTTGGCACTGCTTCATAGCACGTCTGAATACTACCCTTGATAAGTGCCTTCGTCACTGGGAAATTCCATGTGTCCATCACTGGAGAAAAGCTACATCACTTAGCTGACTCAATTCAAAGCTAAGGTATATATTTAGGTATTGTCTTGTTCCTTGTGTCATCTGTAAAAGAGAATCACAAGACAACGTTGTTGTATTAAGAGGTGGTCCTTTCTTAGTTTGGTTTTTTTATTAGTAAAGTTCACTGTCCCTGGCAATGTGACCTGGGGGCTTATTTGAGGTCAGAGTGACCTCGGTGAGGTTCAGCTGCTCTTAATTATGATGTGAGGCACTTTGTCTAGTGGGAGACTGCTCATCTAAATCCATTATCTCTCTCTCTCTCTCTCTCTCTCGTTTTAGCTTTCTGTAAAAGAAAAAATTATTATGCTGGCTTTGTCTGTCTGTCCGCACTTTATTCTATCTGCACTTTTTCTGTCCTGCTCAGATTTTAACTCATTTAGGCTAGAGGGCTGCAAATTGGTATGTTGATCATCCACCCTTCAATCATCAAACATAAACAATTGCAGGCCTGTAGCCTCAGTAGTTTTCAGTAGTTTTTATTTGATTCAAGGTCAAAGTCAAAGTTAGCCATAATCGTGCTTCTGGCAACGATATAGGACAGGCCACCAAAGGTCCGAGGTTACATGATGGGTCGGCTCACACAGCATTATATCGAAAACGATAGATTATATCTGGTGGATTTGATTATACGCAAAGCGGCTGCACTTAAAAACTCGATTATGCTGCAGAAACTTAAATACTTTTACTTGTTTAATTTTAATGTGAGGTATACACACTTTGACCGAAGGTACTCATCTCTCTCTCTCTCTCTCTCTCTCTCTCTCTCTCTCTCTCGTTGAAGAACGAGAGTCTTAACTATGAAAGACCATACATCTTCCATATATAAGGTTTTGTGATACAAAGCGGTGCCTGTTACGTGAACCGTTTCTGTAGGCTGTAGGTGCGTCTCTGTATGTGTGTGTTTGTGTGTATGTGTGACAGACAGAAAAACAGATATACAGACAGTACACACACACACACACGAGTACACAGATCACTTAGAAAGACGCTTTGATGATACCGTTTTAATCCTGAATTCAAGGGGTATGTATAGCGTGTTAACGAATCTCCTTGTATAGTCTTGATTTAACTGAGCTTTCTCATTCGTTTGTGTTAACGAAAAACCAAAATTGCCCCCAAATCATGGAAGTTTTTTAAGTTTTGTAAGTGTGTCGTTCCTTTGATGGCGCTGAGAGCTGTGTATATATATATATATATATATATATATATAGAGAGAGAGATATACAGAGCATGTGTACATATATATATATATATATATATATATATATATATATACATATATGCATATATAATGCATGGGTATAAGGATAAGTGATAAAACTCTTTCAAAAGCCTATACCCATTCTAGTGAAAATGACTCCAGACTCTTGATAAGTAAGTGACAATTACTGTAAAAACAGCCTCTGTCCTAATCAGCGTTTAAGTAGGCCGAGAGAGGGTGTCTTATCGGGTGCTATCAGGGATGCTCTTTCGGCAAAAGGCCTTTTGAATAAGTTCCGTAAATGCATTACTTATCCAATAGAGCGGAGTCATTTTAATGGACGCTAGACAGTAGTCTCTTGTTTGTAGGTGTTCATAGGGTTAGCGTTGTCAGTGCACCCCACGCAATGCACTGTAGGCATTACTTCAGGTTCTTTGCACCCTCTCATTGCTTTTACTGTACCTCCATTCATATTACCTTTCTTCCATCTCGCTATCCACCCTTTCTTAACAATTATTTCAAAGTGCAACTGTTTGAGGTTTTCCTCCTGTTGCACCTTTCAAACCTCCTTTACTTTCAATTTTCGTTTCTGCGCCGAATGACCTCATAGGTCCCAGCGCTTGGCCTGTGGCCTAAATCTTATATTCCTTAGGTATTACAAAAGACTTAATAAAAGATTCAAGTCTGGAAGTGGTTAGTTTAGGCTAAAAGAGTAAGATACACTATACTATTTAGAGTAGAAAGTGACACAATTGTAAATAATAAAAAAAATATTTTTCGAACAAAATATAAGCCAGTGCTTATTACAAAGTTGGGAATAAAATCTTAAAACTAGATTTACAGTTTTGAAGAACGAAAATCTGTAGAGTGAAATTTAATTCAGACTTGATTTACGGTTTTGTAGAATAAAAATCTATGGAGTGAAATTATATTAAAATTAGATTTACAGTTTTGAAGAATGAAAATCTGTCGAGTGAAATTAAATTTTCAAAACTGAGTTAGTTAGTGAAAATTGTCAGTGAAATTAGATTAGATTTACAGTTTTGTAGAATACAAATTTGTAGAGTGAAATTAAATTCAAACTTGATTTATATCGTTTTGAAGAAATTAGATTATATTTAAGAGGTAGAATTTAAATTAAAAAACTTGATGTACCGTTTTGAGTGAAATTAGATTAGATTTACAGTTTTGTAGAGTAAAAAATCTGTGGAGTGAAATTAAATATAGAATAAAAATCTGCAGATAGAAATTAAATCGAAACTAGATTTACAGCTTTGAGTGAAATTAGATTATATTTACAGTTCTGTAGAATGAAAATCTGTAGAGTGAAATTAAACGTAGAATAAAAATCTGTAGAGTGAAATAACTGTAAATCAAAATTAGATTTACAGTTTTGAGTGAAATTAGATTAGATTTACAGTTCTGTAGGATGAAAATATGTAGAGTGATATGAAATAAAAACCAGATTTACAATTCTGTAGAATAAAAACCAGCTAACCATATTTAACCCTTTATCAAGGAAAGCTCCTCGTGACCTCGATTTTGAATTCTGGGTACAGTCGTCTCATGACGGTATATTTGGGGCTTCAGCTACTTGTGTATATACCTCACCCCTTCTCCCCACACATTTCCCACACACCTCTTCTCTGCTCCTCCCCACCCCCACAAAAACCCCATTACTCCTAGATATTTTTTGTGTTGAAGGGAAATTCTCAGAATCACCTGTTTACAATATACTCTACCTTTGTTTATTATAAAATATGTATATATATATATTATATATATATATATATATATATATATATATATATATATCTATATATATATATATATAGATATATATACAGATATATATATATATATAGAGAGAGAAGAGAGAGAGAGAGAGAGAGAGAGAGAAATTAATACTTATTTTTAGATAAAGGATAAATAAACAATTTTTTTATATTTATTTTGAGAAGACTATAAACAAATAATTTTATTGATAGTAATTGTTTTGAGAAGAAAGGTAAGTAAATAATTTTTTATATTTATTTTGAGAAGAAAGGTAGGTAAATAGTTTTCTTAGTAATATTTATTTTGAGAAGAAAGATAAATAGATATTTTTTAATAATATCTATTTTGAGAAAGAAAGATAAATAAATATTTTTCTACTCTGGGTTTAAGCATAAGATAGATAAATAAAAAAAATTGTCTTAATATTTATTTTAAGTTAAAAGATAAATAATTTCTTTTAATATTTATTTCGAGAAGAAAGAAATGACTCGGTTATTATAATCAGTTTGTAATTTCGTCTACGCTGTATACCGTTTATAAAAGACATTAAAAAGATTAGCTAAAGAGCATTTAAATCTAATGTAGTGAAATTATATAAGGGAATCTTTAATTTGGAAGCCTGTGTATGTGGGTGTGTGTGTGTGTTTTTACTCAGTCTCCGCATAATTAAATGTTAAGTACCATCAAAAGCTTTGTGAACTATCATGTTAAAATTCTTGAAGACTTGAGTAAAATAATGGCATATATTTCTTCATTTCCATATAACTAAAATATATATATATATATATATATATATATATATATATATATATATATATATATATATATATATACATCCAAATATATGCGTTTATTCCCACATAAAATAATATTGTGCATAATACTTTACAAGCCCTTATTAAAGAGTTACACAACGGCACAAAATATTCCCCCACGCTCACTGGGGTAATACTCGTCTTAAGTACATTATTCCCTTGTAAGAGTTCCCCTTCTGAAACCTCTGAAAGAGGCACTCAGGGTTACTCATTTATGAATTATTAATGATAATTGATACATCATCAATATTTATTAGTGAATGTTAGTGAATATTTACCATTCTAGAGGGCTATTTCAATTGGGAGAATTAGTATGTCTAGAGTTTCTGGGCAAAGAAATGTATCAGGTGGGTATAAAATCTGTTCCATCTTCGGCAGGGTGTTAACCAGGAGAGAGGTGAGTGGCGCAGTGTGTGGTTTTACAGGGCTTGGAAAATTCCTTATTAAATATTTGTACAGGCTTATATAAAATTAATAATGTTAAAATATTAATACACAGTGACTTTTGTTTTGTTTTGGAGCAACCATATACGAGAGAGAGAGAGAGAGAGAGAGAGAGAGAGAGAGAGAGAGAGAGAGAGAGAGAGAATGTTATTCTGTATTGCAAAATGGTTCTTTAAGTCATCACCAGAGGCTTTTTGGAAGGCAGCCAAGGTCGATTAGATACAAATAATATCATTTCTAATGCAGTGCGATGAGGCCGAGGTTTCCCAACTGTACTCTGACGTATTATACATAAAATTTCCTTTGTTGAAATAATTATAGTGGTTATAGTGGTGCTACGTGATTGACTATAGGCCTACAAGTCTGCTGGAATAGTCACACTTTAATTAGCTATATAAATAATCTTTTTTATATTCTTCCTAAGATACGCAACTCTTAAGATTCATGTTCTGAGCGGTAAGCCATCTTGTACACGAGAGAGAGAGAGAGAGAGAGAGAGAGAGAGAGAGAGAGAGAGAGAGAGAGAGAGAGAGAGAGACTAGCACTCTCGAACAGTGGCTTCTGGTTAGGCCTATAGTCTTCATTTGGTGACTTAAAGTCTGAGGCTAAATTTGTGAATTTTAAAACAATTTGTCCCTCTAAATCTCTTGCATACTAAGACATATTTGATGAATCTTAATAATCCTAACTTGTACAATTTTTTCTACCATTCTTTCGTGGTAAAAGTCTTATTATATAGTCTTGGATAAAGTCTGTGCCTAAACCAACATAATGAATTAAGCATTATCCCCAGTTCACATGGCAACGTAGTGATTCTCATTACAAAGAGGAGAATAAGAACGTCTGAGTGGTGATTCGCATTAAGCGGTGCAGAATAGGAACGTGTGCTACATATGCACTGTATTATAGAGATAGACGTGACTTGAGTTCACTCTTGATATGCTTTGAAATCTTTCGTTTTTATTTGCTACATCCTAAATTACAATAATTTTCTCTCTTCTGTGCCGAGAACTGTGCATCTAACTAACACTTTCTAATAATAGTAAAATTTATCTCTCTTGAAGTAGTCCCGTAACCATTTTACTAGGCCTAAGTTCTCCTCTTCGTGAGCTTCAGATAATAATAATGAAGAATATTTAGGCTGAATGCAACGGTAAAATGTTCGATTGTCGTTTCATGACTGTAATGAAAAATATCCATCTTTTTTTAAACATTTTAACAAGTTAAAATTGTTCCGTCATCCTGGTAACAAATAATATTTTATACAATCTTTGAGATCGGGCTGAGGTGCTTACTTGTCAGTTATGGCGTCTCGCGCTCGTGAAGTTGAGTGATCTTTAGTGTTACATCCTAGTTTATTTTTCTTTTAATATTGGTGTTTATAGGTCGTACAAAATGTCAAAGAAAACGAATATTGTGTATTTACGAGTACTCCATACATCTACAGCATGTAGGCCTATAATTTACACTCTTAACATCTACACCATGTAGACCTATAATTTACACTCTCAACACCTACACTGTCTAGGCCTATAATGTTCACTCTTAATATCTACACCATGCAGACCTATAATTAACACTCAACATCTACACCATGTAGGCCTATAATTTACACTCTCGACACCTACACCATGTAGGCCTGCAATTTACACTCAACATCTACACCGTCATCTACACCATGTTGGCCTATGATTTACACTCTTAACATCTACACCATGCAGACCTGTAATTTACACTCAACATGTACACCATGTAGGCCTATAATTTGCACTCTCGACACCTACACCATGTAGGCCTATAATTTACACTTTCAACACCTACACCATGTAGGCCTATAATTTACACTTTCAACATCTACACCATGTAGGTCTATAATTTACACTTGCAACACCTACATCATGTAGGGCTATAATTTACACTCTTAACATCTACACCATGTAGGCCTCTAATTTACACTCTCAACATCTACACCATGTAGGCCTATAATTTACACTCTCAAGATCTACACCGTGTAGACGTATAATTTACACTCTCAACATCTACATCAGGTAGGCCTGTATCCAGTACAATCCAGGAAGATATGGAAGAGTCCAAGAACAAATTGATTAACAGATATCCTAATTACAAGCAAATGTCACTGTAAGCCAAAGTTACGCAAACAGACCAGTCATAAATTGCTATACGATACATTTTCCGATCTGTTGCGTAAACTGCATAAGTTTGCAACTCAGATAAATCCTATATAGGCCTAATCTGTATCCGACGAACATGATTTTTCTTGGTAGGAATTCAGGTCTTGGAATATGTCGCCTCTGACTTTCAGCCAGAAAAACTAGTCTTAATCAGGTTTAATCTACAGGGACTCAATATCGTTACATATTTAGTAAAGAGAGAGAGAGAGAGAGAGAGAGAGAGAGAGAGAGAGAGAGAGAGAGAGAGATTATTCGCTTGTTATTCCACTTAGAATTCAATTCCTTATTCGTATTAGCCTGTCAGCTGTTAGGTACCAAACAGCAGTTAGGCCTGTATAAATGTTTTTACATGTACTAAAAACCAGATGCAGTCACTTTATGAGTAATTGTATGCTCCTTAATGATATATATCTTCCCTGACTGTTTGTGTGACTGTTTCTTCATTAAACCTCATTAAAACGACGTAAAAATTAACTATTTTATAACAGTCAAACACGGGTGCAGTCTCTTTACGTCACAGCCTGCAACTAACAGTTCGTTGTTTTTTAGACGGATATTACACCTCATCTCTCCTGGTTCAATAAACCCTACAAAACGACTTAAAAATTCACTAATTTGCAACATTGCTTTTGCAACACGGCAGGCCTATATAAATGTGTTTGTCTGTATCAAACTTAAGCAATTTCTTTTGTGTTATTGCAGATTCGATATTGACATTTATCTTCCTTCTGTCTGTCTGTTAAACCCCGTTAAAACGACGTAAAAATTCACTAGTTTGCAACATTGCTTTTGCAACACAATTCCGGGAGCAAGGTGCTTCCGTGTGTTAGCGGAGCTGTTCGAATTACATGTCGGACATAATTAAAGTATAACAGATATCCCCGAAATGTCGGCTGCTGCGACATTTTCAGGAGCCGACAGGTTGTGTGGGAACGGCATGCAATCGGATCGTATTACGGGATCGACCAAGTGGGTTCGACCGTCTTCTGTTTTTTGTTTTTCTGGTCGGTCGAGTTCGCTTGGTTCTTTCTTACGTTTACTGAAGTTCTGTCGTTTTCGAGATCATCAGAGATTATTGTTCTTTTGTTGTAGTTCCTCTTACGTTTTCGAGATAGAAAGTACACCTCTTAAAGGCGCAGTACTGTTGAAATATGTTCGGCAACTGTTATTTGAATAAGTAACTCTCCGTCGGGGCGTAACCGTCATCACTTTCACCGCGCCATACTGTCATTTTGGCGTGCCATACTTGACGTAGCAATTAACTCAAGTTATGTCCTTCATTTTGCGCGCCTACACCACCTGTGATCGTTACTTCTTCAAATCGGGTTATAGAAAGATTATAATATCATTCTCTGTTATTTTCGAAACGAATAGGCTACAAAATCAAGCAAAAAACAACATAATCAGTCAGCAAGAATCAATCAACCTAGAAAATTGATAGTGGCAAACACTAGACTCATACCAGTATAGACTTATTAAATAGGCTTGCTAAACCATTATGGCTAACCTCTCATACAATTCACTATTCCCTGACACTTAAATGAGGTATAATTATAAGAAATGGTAACTGAAATGTAAGAGAAAGCAAAGATTTCTTTTATATAGATTTAAGTTTAGACATGGAGGCAGCTGCGACCTCAGTCAGTATTTCTGAAAGTGTTTCTCTTATTGCTGATTCTTGCAACTGTTAGAATCTAGCCCACAATGACTGTCAGTATTTCTGAGAATCTGCTTTGACCTTGTCAGCGGATTTTGTAGGTATATTAAGGTGTATATGTTTATATATACGTGTTTGTGTGTGTAAAAACAGGATTACACGTTAGGGTACACAAATATATAGATATTTACTGCATAGACGCATGTTATGAAAATCTAACCATTTAGCCGTAAATAAACAACTTGCCGTTTTTTCTAATCATTCCACAACAATAAATGTTCTTATATAACAAATTTCCTGTCTCTGCAAGTCATACTTGTTCAGATGTAATAAATTTCCTGTCTCTACAAGCCACAAGTGCTCAAATATTTAAAATTTCTTGACTATATAAAAAAATATGGCGGCATCTATACAAGAAACTGAGAACTGCAGTCCATTTTACCGCCCTAGGCCTGTGACATCACACAAGGCCTTACTACGACGCTAGATGACGCAACTACGGACCAAGCCTGTAATCTTCGACGCACGTGTCCTTAACTTTCAAGTGAAATGCAACGCATAAGGAAGAAAAGGCTTCAGGGCGAAATTAACATCCGCGGGATTTAACTTTGGCGAGGGTGGATATTCGCGAGTTTTTAAATTCGCGAGGAATGTTTATCTTGGCTTGTAATGACTTTCTCGCAGATTCACGTTGAATTGTTTGCTTTTACTCACATGCATTCATGGCGTATTCATCGTTCAATTGTTGTATGTTCTACATAATCCTTTTTTTTTATTTGCTTGTCAAATTCATCAGTGTATTATTGTTGTAGTACCATAATTTTCTGTTTTCTTATTGGTTCACTGACTTGTTTACAAGTTAGTGTCCTTTTGGGCATAATATTGAATTTCTTTTGCTTTAAAATAAATATAATCGTTTGAAAACATATCCACAAAATATTATATAATCAGAAATTTATAATAATAATAATAATAATAATAATAATAATAATAATAATAATAATGAATTTCTTGTGCTTTATATTATATGAATAAAATTGTGTGAAAACATATCTACAAAATATTATACATTCCAGGATTTTTATTAATCGAATACAAATCCCCAGACAATGAGAAACACTGAAATGAATTTGACTACAGTCATGTATTGAGCTCGTAATAACACGGTACAGAGGAAAACTCAATAAGTGTTCTGTAAGTTCTTGTGATAGACAAAACTGTCACAAGTAATCTCTGACCTTGAAAGGAGGAGAAGAGCTGACATTTTTTATTGTTCTGCTTCAGTGCTACAACTGCGCTCTGTCTTTTATCGGCCTATCTTAGCTGTCAGATTCGTTCTGTGTTCCGTAGATCTGTATACTACTTCTGTTAACGTTCTGTCTGCTGGTTCTGTTAACTTTCTGCCTGTATCAATCTGTTTACACTGACTGAGTCGTTCTGTGCTCTGTATGTCTGTATACTATTTCTGTTAACGTTCTGTCTGCTGGTTCTGTTAACTCACTGCCTGTATCAGCCTGTTTCCACAGTCAGAATCATTCTGTGTGCTGAATACCTGTATACAGCTTCTGTTTACGCTCTGTCTATTAACTCTATTAACGTTCTGTCAGTCTGTTTACTTTGGCAGATTCATTCTGTGCCCTGTGTAACTGTCTGCTGGCTTTGTTTATGTTCTGTTTGCTGGTTCTGTTAACTCTTCCTGTATCAGCCTGTTTACATTGTCAGAAACGTTCTGTGTTCTGTTTATATGTGTTCTGCTTCTGTTTACGTTCTGTCTGCTGGTTCTGTTAACTTTCTGCCTGAATCAGTCTGTTTACATTGACAGATACGTCTGTATTCTGTGTATTTGTATACTGATTCTGTTTATACCCTGTTTACTGATTCCATCTCGCGTTTCATAATCTACTCGTATTCTGCCACGCTTCGGACTGTTGTTCAGCCGTCTGTTTTCTGTGCAATTCTGTCTGTTCAGGAAAAAACACGCGCTGTACCCGTCTGTTTCTGTGTAATCATGTCTGTTCAGGAAAATACTCTGTAACCGTCTGTTTTCTGTGTAATCCTGTCTATCCAGAAAAAAAAAACAAACCCTGGACCCGTCTGTTTCTGTGTAATCATGTCTGTTCAGGAAAATACTCTGTAACCGTCTGTTTTCTGTGTAATCCTGTCTATCCAGAAAAAAAACAAACCCTGGACCCGTCTCTTACTGTGTAATCATGTCTGTTCAGGAAAATACTCTGTAACCGTCTGTTTTCTGTGTAATCCTGTCTATCCAGAAAAAAACAAACCCTGGACCCGTCTGTTTCTGTGTAATCATGTCTGTTCAGGAAAATAAAATCTGTTTTCTGTGTAATCCTGTCTATCCAGAAAAAAACAAACCCTGGACCCGTCCGTTTCTGTGTAATCATGTCTGTTCAGGAAAATACTGTAACCGTCTGTTTTCTGTGTAATCCTGTCTATCCAGAAAAAAACAAACCCTGGACACGTCTGTTTCTGTGTAATCATGTCTGTTCAGGAAAATACTCTGTAACCGTCTGTTTTCTGTGTAATCCTGTCTATCCAGAAAAAAAAACAAACCCTGGACCCGTCCGTTTCTGTGTAATCATGTCTGTTCAGGAAAATACTCTGTAACCGTCTGTTTTCTGTGTAATCCTGTCTATCCAGAAAAAAAAAAAACAAACCCTGGACCCGTCTGTTTTCTGTGTAATCATGTCTGTTCAGGAAAATACTCTGTAACCGTCTGTTTTCTGTGTAATTCGTCTGTTCAGGAAAAACAAACTCTGGACCCGTCTGTTTTCTTTGTGATTCGTCTGTTCAGGAAAAAACACTTTCTGTACCCTTCTGTTTTCTGTGTAATTCTGTCTGTCCAGAAAAACACTCTGTACCTCGACGGTGTCACTGACTTTCCAAAACACACACACACACACACACA
This sequence comes from Macrobrachium rosenbergii, assembly GCF_040412425.1. Classification (NCBI taxonomy): domain Eukaryota; kingdom Metazoa; phylum Arthropoda; class Malacostraca; order Decapoda; family Palaemonidae; genus Macrobrachium; species Macrobrachium rosenbergii. The sequence goes on along the minus strand of NC_089771.1, from coordinate 24,124,169 downwards.
CACACACACACACACACACACACACACACACACGGCAGGACGAACGTACTGTCTCTGAAAGAGCTCCCGTCGTGGATCTACTAAGGAGAAAGCCACCCACCCTGGTGGATCCCTCCCTTGGTCTTTTAGTAGTGGGACGGTTCCGTGGCGCCGGGAGTAAGTTAAAACCTCATCATTTTACCTGACCAGGTAGTGACGTCATGCGGGCGATGATGTCATCCCCATATATATGTATATATATAAACAGAGAGAGAGAGAGAGAGGGCGGGGGGAGATATATGTATTTATATACAACCTGTTTTTTTATAACTGTTTGTCTGTGGTTATATGTTTTTGGTACTAAGGGAATTCTGAGTATCGGATAAATGTAATTTGTGTTGATGTTTGTGTTATTAGTCTAAGCATGTATATATATATATATATATATATATATATATATATATATATATATATATATATATATATATATATATATAGATGTATGTGTGTGTGTGTGTGTGTGTATATATATTATATATATGCATGTATATATATACAGATATATGTAGCTATATCTATATCTATATCTACTATATATGTGTGTGTGTGTGTGTAAGACTGGTTACTAGTATCTGTATGCAATTTTCCACTTATTTGTATACTTGATGACATCACAATATGCGAATTTATACCAAAACTTCTGTATTTTTTCAATCTGTTGTATCGGTCCATTGCCAGATGAGCGATTCAGCAAACGATAGACCCATTTTTGCTCCTTCCCTAAACAAATTCTCTAAAAAGTTGCATAAGATGGCAACAAGATCCCTGTAGAACCTTGACACAAACGTCAATTACTTTTCAAATATTTGGCAACAAATTTTATTTCATTTTTCGTTTTATATCGGAAGGGGTAGTTGGTTAATGGCGCCACAGGCATTTCGCAGAAGGCAAATTCATTGCTAAAATGTCGTACCTTCTTTGTAACGCCAGACCTGGAGTCTACGAGTAGGAAATGGCTGAAAGAATCCTGATTAAATAAACAAAACAAGTAAAAAATGCGCCTAAGTTTCTTTGGCGCAACCGAGTTTTCTGTACAGCGCATGGTCAGGGCCATTCAAAATAGATCTATCTTTAGGTGGTCTCAGTATAATGCTGTATGAGCCGCGGCCCATGAAACTCTCAGCCGGTCTTGGTGGCCTGTGTTGTTGCGCTGCCAGAAGCACGATTATGGCTAAGTTTAACCTTAACTAAAATAAAAACTACTGAGGCTAGAGGGCTGCAATTCGGTATTTTTGATGATTAAAGGGTGGATGATCAACATAATTCGCAGCCCTCTAGCCTCAGTAGTTTTTAAGATCTGAGGGCGGACAGAAAAAGTGCGGACGGACAGAAAAAGTAGTCACAGTAGTTTTCTTTTACAGAAAATAAAAAGGGGTAAACAATGTGTTGAATCGCAAGACAGTGTTTATTCAATTTATTACAGCTTAACGTGAACCTGGCCAGTAAGGTAGAAATTTCCTTCCATCTATTCCGTCAGTGCACCTTATGCGGTGCAGTGTAGGCATTACTCAAGGTTCTTTGCGGCGTCCCTTGAGTCCTTAGCTGCGACCCCTTTCATTCCTTTTACTGTACCTATGTTCATATTCTCTTTCTTCCGTCTTGCTTTCCTCAACCCTCTCCTAACAGTTGTTTCGTAGTACAACTGTGAGGTTTTCTTCCTGTTACACCTTTCAAACCTTTTTACTCTCAGTTACCCTTTCTGTGCTGAATGACCTCATAGGTCCCAGCGCTTGGCCTTTGACCTGAATTTTACATTCCACTTCATCCTAAGATTTAGATTAATAAACTCAAAACAAGACAAACATTTATGTATATATATGTATATGTATGTATGTATATATATATATATATATATATATATATATATATATATATATATATATATATATATATATATATATATATATATATATATATATATATATATAGAAAGAGAGAGAGAGTTTTTTTAACTGATACTGAAAATAGATTCATCCATAGATTTTAAGTTTATTAATACAAAAATTATATATATATATATATATATATATATACATATATATATATACAGTATATATATATATATATATATATATATATATATATATATATATATATATATACAGAGAGAGAGAGAGAGAGAGAGAGAGAGAGAGAGAGAGAGAGAGAGAGAAGTGGGTTGTGGGAGAACTTCTCGTAGGCACTTAAAAAACCGCATCCTTATAAATTAGCTTGGCAGAAAGTTAGCCCCAGGGGAGGACGTGACACACCCACATTTTCCACCAATCTAAAGTCACGGATATGACGTATCAAACTTCTCAGCCAATCGGAACGTTTCCTGGGTCTCACACCCTCCTTAGAGCCAATCACAAGTTACCTCGGTCCTAACCTTCGCTAAGTTCTCCCGTCATTCTGGGTTATTTTCTCGTTTACGTTTGTTTGGAAGGTGAAAAATATCAGTATTATGATTTTAAATAGTTAAGGATATCCTTGTTAGCGATTATACGTCGGGTTTTCTTTATTTAATAAGGTCACCCTCTTAAAAGTCCTTCCGTTTCCTCAGATGTATCCTTGGGATTCTGCAAGGAGATGCATACAGCACCGGAAGTGCAGAAAAATTACTTTTGAATTATAAGAATAAACATTTATGGCCTGTGATTGACTTTGATTGAAGGAAATACACTTCTCCCCCTTAATGCTATTTATTTATAGGAAACTCTGATAATTACAATAAATCCCTGATCCCATTTTCGTGATGAGAATTACCAGATTTGCTGAACAGCAGCACCAGTGTCCAATGAATATGCCTCGCTGTCGAATTTTTCGGTTCCAGAGGTCCTTTCTTCCTCACACCGTTGGACTGTGGAACAGTCTCCCTGAGGATGTCGTGCGGTTGGAACTTGAAAAGTTCAAGCGAAGATGCAATGCATTACTGCCCTAATACAATTCTCCTTGCATTTTGATATTTTACTTACTTTCTTATATATTTATTATACTTTCTTATATATTTACATAATAATCTGTTTATTTTTCTTTTTTGATAAGTAATTTCTTCTTTCTGCGTTTCCCTTTACCACATAATAATAATAATAATAATAATAATAATAATAATAATAATAATAATAATAATAATAATAATAATTATTATTATTATTATTATTATTATTATTATATTATATGGAAGCTTGAATTTCAAGTCAATGGTTCCTGTGGTGATCTTGTCCAAATGAATAGGGTTCATCGTCTGAATAATAATAATAATAATAATAATAATAATAATAATAATAATAATAATAATAATAATAATAATTTGTTGAGAGATCTTGTCTCTACAGTCTTGGTTCCAGCGAAGTGTCACAAAGGACGCCTGCTCAAATCTCTCTTATTCCTTCCACCGCAAATATGTTTGGACACTTTTCCTGTAGCAATATTCTGGATGCTGGATACTCTTCAGTATAAGTGATCTGCAATGGCACTTTAAAGTTTGGTCTTAGTTGATTTATCCGTTTGGTAATTTGTTTATTTGGTGTAGTCTTTATTTAGTTATTTGTTTCATTTTTGTTGATATTTTTGTCCGCATATGACTTTTTTTTCTCTTGAGGATAATAGTGGCTGCTTTTTTTTCAATAATAATAATAATAATAATAATAATAATAATAATAATAATAATAATAATAATAATAATAATAAAGTTATTTAAAGATGAGGATAAATAAAAAATTCATTTTTAAATAACGTAATTATTATTATTATTATTATTATTATTATTATTATTATTATTATTATTATTATTATTATTATTATTATTATTATTATTATTATTCTCGTGTCAGTTGAAAGGAAACTGGATCAGAATTTCAGAGGTAGCCAGATCTAACTACATACCCATTCAGGTTTTTTGGTACTGCTGCCCGTCTGCTGCTCATGGTAGGGCATTAATCCTGGGTATGGGTCACTAAGGTCAGGGAAAAGTGGATATTTTTTTTCTAAAGCCCACAGACCTTGAGACCTTAATTATTTAGTCTAATAGATAAATATTTAGAAAATTTGTTCCATTCGTTTATCGTATGCTGTCTTTGTTTCATGACAGTATTTCAGGAAAGCAATAAACATCTGCTATTCAAGAGAGAGAGAGAGAGAGAGAGAGAGAGAGAGAGAGAGAGAGAGAGAGAGAGAGAGAGAGAGAGAGAGAGATGTCAAAATTTTGTTCCACTCATTTATCGTATGCTACCTGGTTTCAGGACAATATTTCAAGAGGACAGTAAACATTTGCTATTCATTGAGAGAGAGAGAGAGAGAGAGAGAGAGAGAGAGAGAGAGAGATAAATATTTCAAACACTTGCTACCTAGTTTCAGGTCAGTATTTCAAGAAAGCAATAAACATATGCTGTTCAATGGAGAGAGAGAGAGAGAGAGAGAGAGAGAGAGAGAGAGAGAGAGAGAGAGAGAGAGAGAGAGAGAGATAAATATTTCAAACACTTGCTACCTAGTTTCAGGTCAGTATTTCAAGAAAGCAATAAACATATGCTGTTCAATGGAGAGAGAGAGAGAGAGAGAGAGAGAGAGAGAGAGAGAGAGAGAGAGAGAGAGAGAGAGAGAGAGAGAGAAATTGCCCTATTTTGGGATAAACAGCACAGATTTTATCTCCAAACCAACGGCACTGGGAACTAGTCCCATGTCGTTCTAGATAAGATAAACGCCCAGGGTTAAGGAGGTGCCGAATACATAACCTGTGACCCCCTTGTGTGACCCAAGGTGACCCACGCCCTGGATTAACTACCCCACAGATGGGCAGCTTAACCGCAGCAAACTAGAAATTTCGAGTTAAAAGATCTGGCAAGATTCTAGATTTAAGAATATGTCCCTGTAAGATTTTTATATTTTTTTTATTCCCTGTGAGGTCTTAAGTGCGTCAGTGGCGTCGCTATGGGGGGAGGAGGGGGGGCGGGGCCCCAATCAGATGCTTGGCCCCCCACTGGCCACCCCCAGCTGAAATTCCCTTTGTGTCTAAACTTTAACCCTTATAATATTTTATACATTTTCATATAATGAGAGTTGAAAATGAATTGAAAATTGAGCTCTATAATTTCAGATACAGGTTTACTAATTACTAATACTATTATTTTCCTTCAATCACATGGATATATAAATTCGAAAATAGTATATTTTACTAATTACAGAATTTGTACATTAGTTTTGTGTAATTTTCTTTGGCCCCCCAATAATTAAGTAGTTTTTAGGTCTGGTCAGTATTTTTAGAGTCTAGATTTCGAGTCCATTTCTAGAAACATGTACAAGAGACAAATTCTTTTCCTCTGGAATCTTATTTCGCCTCAACTGAAGACTTCAAGACTTTTCTCAAAACATATTTTGGAAATCTGTCTTATTCTCCCTTTTTTATTCCAGTTTCCGTTAGGATCATTTGTAAATAAAATTATTTGCTTTGAAGAAGTAGAAGGAAAGGTACCATGCTTCCAATACTGAAAAATGTTTTTGCACAATTGTTGGCCATGAATCTTTTTGGATCAGTGTTACTGTTTATAAAGGGAGTTCAAAACTTTGGACATGGTCTTGTGTTTGGAGGGCTACATGGAAAGGCCAATACGATTAAGTCTGCTCTCAGGAACTAGAACAACCAGATTGAAACTGATGACACCATTCAGAAGGAAGAATTTCATATCCAAAAGAATGAGGATTTAGATAAGAAGTTAAGGAAAGAGTGGTCCTGTGATGAAGAGCTTCGAGGGAAAGGTGAAGGCCCATGAAGCGCCGAGAGAAAGAAGATGAGGAAAGAGCTGGAAGGACGTCTGCGAGCCTAACGCCAAGAAGTTCATGTTCCTCGAGCAAGAAATGGGGGTCTCGACAACAGTCTTGGAAAAGAGGCCCAGAGGGATAATTTAGGTGTCCAGTCGAAGGTCCAGAAGCCGGACGATCGAACTCAGTCGCTCCAACGGGACTTGGCTGAGAAGGAACCGCAAATTGCCTCGTCGAAGGAAAAACTCAGCGACGAAAGAGGGAAAGTTGGGTTCGTTCGAGAAGAGGCCCAAGAGATGAAGAATTGCTCTGCCGAATTGGGAAGTGGAAGGAAAAGGCACAGGAAGTCCAGACGAAGAAGAAACAAAGCACGAGGAACAACTCCCCAAAAGTTAAGCAGAACAGTGGAGGATTCTGACTGGCCTCCTGTTGACTCTGGTGCATGTTGCTCTGGAGGTTCTGGGTCCTTTCGACGGGATCTGCTGGAGGATACGTGTTACCCACGGGAGTCTCCCCACACCCATTCTCTAGCCAGCCCCTTCGAATGGGCCCAGAAGACCGCAACGCCCCGGAACACGAAGCAACAGCATCAACAAACAGCCAATAAAAATTCAGCCCACTGGTCCACCCAGTAACTTTAACTCTGGGTCGGACTCTTCCCTTTAAGGGTGCCCTCAAGAGATTGGCGAGCCTTGGAGGCTTTTAGGGCCCATCCTTGAAATTCTTGGACCCTCTCCAGCCCCACTTGCCTTCCTCCGAGGAAGGATACCTGCCTTCCTCTGAGGAAGCAGCCTCTGGGTTGGACCCTTCCCTTCAAGGCTGCCCTCAAGAGACTGGCGACCCTTGGGGCTTTTGGGGCCCATCCTTGAGGGGCTTGGGCCCCATCCAGGACCGCTTCTCCAGCCTGGCAGGATACCTGCCTTCCTCCGAGGAAGCAGCCTCTGGGTCGAACCCTTCCCTTCAAGGTTGCCCTCAAGAGACTGAAGAGCCTTGGAGGCTTTTGTGGCCCATCCTTGAAGTTCTTGGGCCCTCTCCAGGCCCGCTTCCCCAGCCTGGCAGGATACCTGCCTTCCTCCGAGGAAGCAGTGTCTGAGTCGGACCCTTCCCTTCAAGGCTACCCTCAAGAGACTGACGAGCCTTGAGGGCTTTTGGGGCCCATACTTGAAGTTCTTGGGCCCTCTCTAGGCCCGCTTCCCCAGCCTGGCAAGATACCTACCTTCCTCCGAGGAAGCAGCCTCTGGGTCGGACCCTTCCCTTCAAGGCTGCCCTCAAGAGACTGACGAGCCTTGAGGGCTTTTTTGGCCCATCCTTGAAGTTCTTGGGCCCTCTCCAGGCCCGCTTCCCCAGCCTGACAGGATACCTGCCTTCCTCCGAGGAAGCAGCCTCTGGGTCGGACCCTTCCCTTCAAGGCTGCCCTCAAGAGACTGACGAGCCTTGAGGGCTTTTGGGGCCCATACTTGAAGTTCTTGGGCCCTCTCCAGGCCCGCTTCCCCAGCCTGGCAGGATACCTGCCTTCCTCCGAGGAAGCAGCCTCTGGGTCTGACCCTTCCCTTCAAGGCTGCCCTCAAGAGACTGACGAACCTTGAGGGCTTTTGGGGCCCATCCTTGAAGTTCTTGGGCCCTCTCCAGGCCTGCTTCCCCAGCCTGGCAGGATACCTGCCTTCCTCCGAGGAAGCAGCCTCTGGGTCGGACCCTTCCCTTCAAAGCTGCCCTCAAAAGACTGGCAAGCCTTGAGGGCTTTTGGGGCCAAGCCTTTAGGGGCTTGGGCCCTTTCCATGGGAAGGGTCAGACCCATAGGCTGCTTCCTTGGAGGAAGGAAGCAGCCTCTGGGTCGGGCCCCTCCCCTCACCATACTCTTTGCTTTCTCTTACCCTACTTTTCAAATCTGACACTTTCTGTCTCTGAAGGATTCCAGACGATTTGAAGCATCTCGGAGATTGTTCCTGGAAACTTTGGAGTTCGGCGCATGAGCGAATGGCATTTCTCTCGTTCTTCCACGAGCTGGAGACTGAAGGATTCCAAAATGTCTTCAAGGAAAATCCCGAAGGTTTTAGATCATTTTAACATTGTGTTAACCATTGCTTAGAGTTCTTTTTCTGACACATAAGTAGTTTCTTTGCTTTAACGAGTCGCCATCTATAATCTTATGGGATTCCCTGTTACTCATATATATAGGTATCTCCCGACGACGAGAGAAGACTTCTGGGTATTCTTGAACGCGTGTTCACGACTCCAGGAACCTTTGAAGCATTCTTCAGCTCCTAAAGCATTCCTGGAGGATCCAATGGGCATTTCTAAAGGCTTCAGTGCCTGGAGATCGTCTTGAAGCCTCCAGAAGCCCCAAAAGCCGCCAGAAGCCTCCAGAATTAACTTCCAAGAACGCAGGCTTGTTCATCTCTAAAAACGAGGGTTTTCCCCAAAGAAACCTTCACCGACTTTCGTCTCTGATCTCTTGTCAGTAAAACTGTTCTTTAGTATTTAGTAAGTTTTTGATGAATGTTTATGAGTAAGTGTTTAGTAAATGTTTAGTTTAGGGTTTAGTTAATGTTTTCTGAATGTTAGTGAATATTTAGTTTAGGGTTTAGTTAATGTTATTTGAAAGTGAATGTTTAGTGTGTGGGTATTCAGTGAACGTTTTTTGAGTGTTTATGGTTTAGTGAATGTTTTGTGAATGTCAGTAAATGTTTAGTATGTAAGTATTCAGTGAATGTTTAGTATGCAAATATTCAGTGAATGTTTGGTGAATGTCTTGTGAATGTTTTGTGTGTAAGTACTCAGTGAATATTTAGTGAGTGTTTAGGGATTAATGAATGTTTTGTGAATGTTAGTGAATGTTTAGTGTGTAAGTATTCAGTGAATGTTTAGTGAGTGTTTAGGGTTAGTGAATGTTTTGTGAATGTTAGTGAATGTTTAGTGTATAGTGAGTGTTTAGTGAATGTTTAGTGAGTGTTTAGTGTATAATGAGTAATTAGTGAATGTTTAGTATATAGTGAGTGCTTAGTGAATGCTTAGTGAGTGTTTAGTGTTTAATGAATATTTAGGATTAAGTGAGTGTGTAGTGAATGTTTACCGAATGTTTAGGGTACAGTGAGTATTCAGTGAGTGTTTAGTGTTTTATGAGTATTTAGTGAGTGTTTAGTCTACAGTATAGTGAGAGTCTAGTGAGTGTTGAGTATCCAGTGAGTTTTTAGTGTTATCGAGTGTGAGTGTATAGTAGTGTGAGTGTTTAGTGAGTGAGTGTATAGTCAGAGTGTGTATTTAGTGAGTGTGAGTGCATAGTAAGCGTGAGTGTAAGTGTAAGTGTATTGTGAATGCTAGTGTTTAGTAATTATTCATCATTGTTTAGTTAGTGTTTAGCGACTGTATGCAGAGTAAGTCTTGTAAATTACAGGAACCATTTATGCTAAACACTGCTTAGATCCAAAAGCAGATTTTGAGTCCATTTCTAGAAACGTGTACAAGAGACAAATTCTTTTCCTCTGGAATCTTATTTCGCCTGAACTGAAGACTTCAAGACTTTTCTCAAAACATATTTTGGAAATCTGTCTTTTTCTCCCTTTTTTATTCCAGTTTCCGTTAGAATCATTTATAAATAAAATTATATGCTTTGAAGAAGTAGAAGGAAAGGTACCATGTTTCCAGTACTGAAAATCGTTCGTGTGCAATTTTTGGCTATGAATCTTTTTGGATCAGTGTTACTGTTTATAAAGGGAGTTCAAAACTTTGGACATGGTCTTGTTAAAAATGTGTTTGGAGGGCTACTAGCCATGTACATGGAAAGGCCAATACGATTAAGTCTGCTCTCAGGAACTAGAAAAACCAGATTGAAACTGATGACACCATTCAGAAGGAAGAATTTTTCATATCCAAAAGAATGAGGATTTAGAGAAGGAGTTAAGGAAAGTGTGGTCTTGTGATGGAGAGCTTCGAGGGAAAGGTGAAGGCCCATGAAGCGCCGAGAGAAAGAAGATGAGGAAAGAGCTGGAAGGACGTCTGCGAGCCTAACGCCAAGAAGTTCATGTTCCTCGAGCAAGAAATGGGGGTCTTGACAACAGTCTTGGAAAAGAGGCCCAGAGGGATAATTTAGGTGTCCAGTCGAAGGTCCAGAAGCCGGACGATCGAACTCAGTCGCTCCAATGGGACTTGGCTGAGATGGAACAGCAAATTATCTCGTCGAAGGAAAAACTCAACGACGAAAGAGGGAAAGTTGGATTTGTTCAAGAAGAGGCCCTAGAGATGAATCGCTCTGCCGAATTGGGAAGTGGAAGGAAAAAGTGGAGGAAGTCCAGACAAAGAAGAAACAAAGCACGAGGAACAACCCCCCAAAAGTTAAGCAAAACAGTGGAGGATTCTGACTGGCCTCCTGTTGACTCTGGTGCGTGTCGCTCTGGAGGCGCTGCCATCTCCTGGGTCCTTTCGACGGGGTCTGCTGGAAGATAGGTGTTTCCCACAGGAGTTCCTCCACACCCAGTCTCTAGCCAGCCCCTTCGAATGGGCCCAGAAGACCGCAACACCCTGGAACACGAAGCAACAGCATCAACAAACAGCCAATAAAAATTCAGCCCACTGGTCCAACCAGTAACTTTAACTCTGGGTCGGACTCTTCCCTTTAAGGGTGCCCTCAAGAGATTGGCGAGCCTTGGAGGCTTTTATGGCCCATCCTTGAAATTCTTGGGCCCTCTCCAGCCCCACTTGCCCAGCCTGGTAGGATACCTGCCTTCCTCCGAGGAAGCAGCCTCTGGGTTGGACCCTTCCCTTCAAGGCTGCCCTCAAGAGACTGGCGACCCTTGGGGCTTTTGGGGCCCATCCTTGAGGGGCTTAGGCCCTCTCCAGGACTGCTTCCCCAGCCTGGCAGGATACCTGCCTTCCTCCGAGGAAGCAGCCTCTGGGTCAGACCCGTCCCTTCAAGGCTGCCCTCAAGAGACTGACGAGCCTTGAGGGCTTTTGGGACCCATCCTTGAAGTTCTTGGGCCCTCTCCAGGCCCGCTTCCCCAGCCTGGCAGGATACCTGCCTTCCTCCTAGGAAGCAGCCTCTGGGTTGGACCCTTCCCTTCAAGGCTGCCCTCAAGAGACTGACGAGCCTTGAGGGCTTTTGTAGCCCATCCTTGAAGTTCTTGGGCCCTCCCCAGGCCCGCTTCCCCAGCCTGGCAGGATACCTGCCTTCCTCCGAGGAAGCAGCCTCTGGGTCGGACCCTTCCCTTCAAGGCTGCCCTCAAAAGACTGGCAAGCCTTAAGGGCTTTTGGGCCTCATCCTTGAAGTTCTTGGGCCCTCTCCAGGCCCGCTTCCCCAGCCTGACAGGATACCTGCCTTCCTCCGAGGAAGCAGCCTCTGGGTTGGACCCTTCCCTTCAAGGCTGCCCTCAAAAGACTGGCAAGCCTTGGGGGCTTTTAGGGCCAATCCTTAAGGGGCTTGGGCCCTTTCCATGGGAAGGGTCAGACCCATAGGCTGCTTCCTTGGAGGAAGGAAGCGGCCTCTGGGTCGGACCCCTCCCTCACCATACTCTTTGCTTTCTCTTACCCTACTTTTCAAATCTGACATTTTCTGTCTCTGAAGGATTCCAGACGATTTGAAGCATCTCGGAGATTGTTCCTGGAGACTTTGGAGTTCGGCGCATGCACGAATGGCATTTCTCTCGTTCTTCCACGAGCTGGAGACTGAAGGATTCCAAAATATCTTTAAGGAAAATCCCGAAGGTTTTAGATCATTTTAACATCGTGTTAACCATTACTTAGAGTTCTTTTTCTGACACATAAGTAGTTTCTTTGCTTTAACAAGTCGCCATCTATAATCTTATGAAATTCCCTGTTACTCATATATATAGGTATCTCTCGAAGACGAGAGAAGACTTCTGGGTATTCTTGAGCGCATCTTTACTACTCCAGGAACCTCTGAAGCATTCTTCAGCTCCTAAAGCATTCCTGGAGAATCCAATGGGCGTTTCCAAAAGCTTCAGTGCCTGGAGATCGTCTTGAAGCCCCCAGAAGCTCCAGAAGCCTCCAGAATTCATTTCCAAGAACATAGGCTTATTCATCTCCAAAAACGAGGGCTTCCCCCGAAGAAACCTTCGAAGATTTTCGTCACTGATTTCTTGTCAATAAAACTCTGTTTTTTAGTATTTAGTAAGTTTTTGATGAATGTTTATGAGTAAGTGTTTAGTGAATATTTAGTTTAGGGTTTAGTTAATGTTTCCTGAATGTTAGTGAATGTTTAGTTTAGGGTTTAGTTAATGTTTTCTGAAAGTTAGTGAATGATTAGTGTGTGAGTATTCAGTGAATGTTTTGTGAGTGTTTATGGTTTAGTGCATGTTTTGTGAATGTTAGTAAATGTTTAGTATGGAAGTATTCAGTGAATGTTTAGTATGTAAGTATTCAGTGAATGTTTAGTAAGTATTCAGTGAATGTTTGGTGAGTGTCTTGTGAATGTTAGTGTTTAGTGAATGCTTTGTGTGTAAGTACTCAGTGAATATTTAGTGAGTGTTTAGGGATTAATGAATGTTTTGTGAATGTTAGTGAATGTTTAGTGTGTAAGTATTCAGTGAATGTTTAGTGAGTGTTTAGGTTTAGTGAATGTTTTGTGAATGTTAGTGAATGTTTAGTGTATAGTGAGTGTTTAGTGAATGTTTAGTGAGTGTTTAGTGTATAGTGAGTAATTAGTGAATGTTTAGTATATAGTGAGTGCTTAGTGAGTGTTTAGTGTTTAATGAATGTTTAGGATTAAGTGAGTGTAGTGAATGTTTACAGAATGTTTAGGATACAGTGAGTATTTAGTGAGTGTTTAGTGTTTTTTGAGCATTTAGTGAGTGTTTAGTGTACAGTATAGTGAGTGTGTAGTGAGTGTTGAGTATCCAGTGAGTGTTTAGTGTTACTGAGTGTGAGTGTATAGTAAGTGTGAGTGTTTAGTGAGTGAGTGTATAGCCAGTGTGTTTAGTGAGTGTGAGTGCATAGTAAGTGTGAGTGTTTAGTGAGTGTAAGTGTATTGTGAATGCTAGTGTTTAGTGATTGTACATCATTGTTTAGTTAGTGTTTAGCGACTGCATGCAGAGTAAGTCTTGTAAATTACAGGAACCATTTACGCTAAGAACTGCTTAGATCCAAAAGCAGATGCTTATGCCCTGACCACAATGGTTGGAGTGCTTAGGTCAACCTGTTTTTTTCTCTGCGAAGTTGGGTCAAGTAATAATAATAATAATAATAATAATAATAATAATAATAATAATAATAATAATAATTTAATTGTAGCAACAATATAATAATAATAGTAATAATAATAAATTTTAATAGTAACAATAATAAGATAATAGTAATAATATAAATTTTAATAGTAACAATAATAAGATACTCCTAGTATTGAGTATAAAAGGCTTAATAATAATAATAATAATAATAATAATAATAATAATAATAATAATATATATATATAATAATAATAATAAATTATATACATACTAGGCAGAGAGATATACTCCTGTGATTAATATGACTTGAAATATATATATATATATATATATATATATATATATATATATATATATATGTGTGTGTGTGTGTGTGTGTGTGTATGTGTGTGTGTGTGTCAGCTAAGCCACTGAAGTGTATGTCTACCAATACATTAGGATTTAATAAACAAGCAAATGGTCCTATTTCTCTTCAGTAATGACTGTAATGATAATGAGAATATAATTTCAAAAATGAAGAAGAAAAACTTTTACCGTTAGGTCATTAAGCAACTGTGGGAGAACAAATTGTGTGTATATAGCTTAATGTTGGTCTAGCAAGACTGTTCTCTATAAATATAGAAATGATGATGATGTACAAATGTTGATTAACAGCTTGGCCGATGTATATATATATATATATATATATATATATATATATATATATATATATATATATATATATATATATATATATATATATATATACATATCAAATAACGAGAATCTACTTTATACAAGAATGCAGAACCTGGTACACAAGAAATACTACACTCCTCCAACAAAATGCGGTAATACCAAATTAACAATAACATAAATAGCATAAATAAACCGCCATAAAATGACAAAAATCCTCAAATGCAAACTAAATATTTCCCCCAGTCAACTTCCGCAGACAATAAGTGAGGGAGACAGTACACCACCTTGCGGTGCGACCTCACCCCACGACCTTGAATCATCCTCTCCGTTTCCTCACTTTTTCCTCGCTTTCCTCACTTCCATCTGCGGTTTTTTCCGATTCTGCGTGCATTCTGGGAGGAGGAAGAACAGCAGGAGGTGAGGAGAAGGAGGGCTGAGGGAGGGGGAGGAGGAGGGTAGGAAGTAATTACGAATAAACGGAAGAAAAGAGTCTCGTATGTTGTGACCGCAATAACATAATCCGGCGGAAGTTGTTACAGTTGTTATTTGGGAGTAATTCAAGTTCGCATTGATGGATATTTTGTAGTTTTAAGGTTATTTGTATTGTTATTTTATTGTTACAGTTGTTTGGTAAACAAAGGTAGTATTAATTGTGCATTTGTTTTAGCATTATTGTGTAAGTAAATTATAGGTATGTATATGTATATATATATATATATATATATATATATATATATATATATATATATATATATATATATATATATATATATATATATTATATATATATATATATAAATATTATATATATATATATATATATATGTTAAATATATTATTTGTTTTTGTGTAAATCATTGACCTACCTGTTAGACCATTTGTTTTTGTTAGGTCATCATTACTAGACTAACGTTAGGCTACGTACAATTTGTTCTCCCATAGTTGTTTAAAATTAACTACAAGTCCATCTTTTCATTTTTTAAAATTATATTCTCATTATTACTAAAATTACTGAACATAAATAAGAAATTTACAATATTTGAACACGTATGACTTCTAGAGACAGGAATTTTGCTATATTAGAATGCGTAGAAAAAAAAAGCACTTTGTTTATTTGAGGCTAAAAGGTTACAGTTTGAATACATGCGTCCATGCAGTAAATATCTATGTATTTGTGTACCCTAACGCGTATTCCTGTTTTACACACACACACACACACACACATATATATATATATATATATATATATATATATATATATATATATATATATATATATATACATACTCACCTTAACATACCTACACAATCCACAGGCACAAGGTCAAAGCGGATTCTCAAAAATACTGACAGTCATTGTGAGCTAGATTCTAACAGTTGCAAGAATCAGCAATAACAAGAACACTTAAAGAAATGTTGACTGAGGTGACAGCTGCCTCCACGTCTAGACTAAAATCTTCAAGAAGAAGTCAAGTTTTCCTCTTATATTTCAATTCCCATTTCTTATAATTATTGTGAAAGTAAATGTCAGGAAATAGTGAATTGTATAGGTTAGCCATAATGGTGTAGTAGGCCTATTTATTTCGTCTGTACCTGCATGAAATATTTTATTTAAGAATAAAGTTCATATCTTCAGACATAAAACGATATAAAAAAAAATAAAGTGAATAATGAAATTATTAATTGATAAATCTACAAAAACACAGTCAGATTAGTTAAGACCAAATTAATCACAATTTCGTAATTACAAAGAAGAAGCAGAAGTAGTAGAAGGTCAAGTTATAACCACAAAACCACTCTGCGCCATATAGGGTTAAGTATTTAGCCAAAAAGGCCTCTTAGTGGCTAGCCTCTGAATTTCCTTGGTTAATTGAATACCTGGCTTTACCATTTGAGATTCCGGAAGTTGCTGAATTGCAGTTCATTACCCGTTTATGTGAATTATTTCACATTTTTAAAGATTCTTCTATAGCGTGAGTATTTGTGAAGGTTTGATGCTTAAATCATCATCCTAATAACACACTGTAGGAATGACAGAAAGGTAGTATATAATCATTATAATCCAAAACTCACAACAGAATGAACAGACAGACAGACAGACAGAGGTGACACTGTCATAATGAATGCAAATACTTTGTGTAAGGGGTTTGACGCATTACTCATGAGGCTTCTGTGCACGCTTATAATTCTGGGACGTATTTGGTAATCACTTGCTTCTCGTATCTCTCTGGGAATATCGTAAGTCTTATAAAACAAATTAATTTTTGAAGAACGCAGCTTGTTATTAAAGTATGAAAATAAACATCCATTATAATAATAATAATAATAATAATAATAATAATAATAATAATAATAAAGGATTTTAAAATGACTAACCCTTATCATAGTCAGTTTGCAACTATTACTTGGGCTGTTGAAAGTCTAATATTTAACATCATTTTGGTCTCCAAAAGTAATTTCACTATTAAAAAGTTTTGAGAAATTCCTCTAAACAGGTCTGTGAGTGCATTCATGGAATGCACTTAGGTCAGGTAATTGAAAAAAAATATGACATAAAATAAAGTAAAATAAAACATCATGAAATGTTAAAGTAAATGTCCAAAACTTACTAAAATAGTTAATGATGTTCAGTGAATAGACCAGGTAATGAAACACAAAAAATGTCCAATAAAAGTTATTTTTAATACATTGCAAGCATATTTAAATTTTATAATCAAATGTATGACGTCATATTCCGCCCAGTATAGCTCCAAGGGTAAATATATTAATATACAATATTTATTCGTTTATTTAATTTTTACGATGTCATTCTTCATAAATAAAAACGTATTTGTTGATAGTTTTAATTAAGTATGTCTTGCATTTCAGAACCATTGTGTTTGCTCAAGTTACGTCCCAACAGTTACTTAATAAGTCATTATAATCTGTCTTATATAGAAATTAATCATATTAAAAAGCATAAAATTTATATAATTGTAACATAATTATTCATATAATTAATGGTATGTTCATATAATCACTAAAATTACTAAAATAAAAATAATTATACTCCCAACTGGCAAGTCGTATCAATGTTGTTAAACTTCAGTGTTGCCATGCGTAGGGCGGGTGGGGGATCCCTCTTCGGTAGGGGAAATCTTGTGTCCTTAGGGGGTGGGGGAAACCTACGGGGAAAAATTACCTTTGTGTAGGGAGATGTAGGGGAATTTCAGTTATTTCCCTTATAAATAATTTTTTCGATATTCTAGATAAAAAAATAGAAATAATATTATTAATATAAACTGTATCGGTGAAAAATATTAAGCAGCCCAGTATAACAATGATAGCATTAAAAACTTGGTATTTGCTTATTCTAAGGTACGTCATATTTCAGGTTCAGACTTGTGATTTTGAATCTCAGTTGAGCTTCAGTCTAGCCTGATCCTGATTATAAGTATTGTGATTATTAATCACATAGACAATAGTTTTGGGATTTCTGTAATTATGCCTAAAGCAACTGAAAATGGTTACCATGCTTAAAGATAATTATACTATAGGAAGGAGAGCTGGACTTTAGGATGGCAAGCGAAATATGGTAAGGAATTGGTGGCGGGAAAACTGGAACTCATCGGTCATATGATTGGATTCTCATATGCGTTTTGCTAAAGGACTGACTGCAAATCAGCTACTGAATACGTTTGTTGAATTAAAAGGTGGCTGTAGGATTAAAGTAGAGCTGAATGCTGTTGCAGTGGTAGTTAGACAATCTTTCTTTCATTTGCCCTTGAAAAATATGCAGACAATGAAATTAATTATATTATCAGTGTTTGAAGGATTTTTTTTATGTTACACCAATGGTTTTTTGTAAGAGAATGATCTGGCATTAGTTTACGTTTACTATAAACACATTAACATTTCTCTTAGAAATTTATTTTCATAGGTTACTTGAGTAGAGTCTGTTTATCCTTTCCTAATTGGTTAAAGGCAATACTGTTACTACATCCATGATTTTGCAGTAAAAAATCTAACTGTATTCATATTTATTATAAACTCAATATATGTATGTAATTTTTCTTTTAAAATCTAATTTTTCCTCTTTAAAATAAACAAAGTTCTGTGACTATTCTTGTGTTGAATCAATGTTTTTGTAATGAGATAATTTACTATTTATTTACATTTGCCATAAATGTATTAAATTTTCATGCATATTCTCTTTAACTGAGTTAATTTGTTTGGACCTAAAATTTGGAATGTTTATTTTCAATATGAATTAAAACTAAAATGTAATACTTCATTTCCATCTATCCTCTTCATTACATTTGGCGGCCCCTTGTTTGGTGCATAGGGGAAAGTAGGGAAATATCATCTCTGGTGTAGGGGAGAAGGAAAATGCTCTCAGTGACGTGGCAACACTTATATTAATGGAAGCCGGCTGACCCTTCCAAGTACTTCGCGCCTACCGTATTTCTCTTATTTTCATGTGCTAAAAAAGATTTTTGGTAAGATGAAAGCATCCATATCGTAGTTTTGATTAATGGTATTTTTCCAGGGTTTTTACGAAAGTTTAGGGTAAGTAAGGTGGAAAATATCGAAGATTTTCAAGGTATATTATGTACATACAACAAGGCCGGGCTGCCATTTTGCTATGCATTTTTTTTTTCGTTGCTTCGTCCCCTAATTTATTTAATAAATTCACTAGAATGGTAGTTAATAGACGTAGTATTAGTCATAATGGAAGTCTATGTAGGTAAGGATTTAGAGTGGTTTAAAGGTAATTTGAACTTTGCAAAGTTTATTCTATTCAGGTGGGGGCAAATTTAGGCCATAGGCCAGGGCTTAGAGACGTTAAATTGAATTTAAACAAAATTGCAGGCAAATCAAAGTGCATTTATTCTCGTAGGACTATGTGCGGTTATTTTCGTTAGACTCAGCCACCTCCCACTTTATAATTTATATTTTCTTGGGTAAATCACATCAAAACAAAAATTTCTTCTCAATACATAACCTTCGCAAATGCCTAATAGCAGAAAAAAATAGGACTTTAAGGTAAGACAATACCACCCCCTCCATAACTAATGCAAAATTGTAACCAGTAAACACCCCTAGTTTACGTTAGGTTGGTATTTTTAGGTTCAACTAGCCATTTTGCATGAAAAATCCAAAATGGTTTTTCATGCAAAATGGCTAGCTGGCACCTTTGGAAATGGCTGGCTGAGTCTTCCGAAAAATATGTGCATGTTCTATAGGCTTAAATATGAAATAAAACAAACGGAATTGGGAAGTCAAAGGTTTCAACCCAATTATATAGTGCATGTTGTAATTTACAATGCCCTAGGTGAGGTTAGGTGGTAGGGTCAAGGGGGTGGAGTGACCCCTGACCTCCCTGCCCCTTTGAGCTAGGTAAGGACCTGGTACCCTAGGTTAGGTTAGATTGCGACCTGGTAGAACGGGAGACTAGCGGCTGACTGGAAGCATGTCATCTGTTTATGTTTGCCTTTTGTTTATGTTGGTCTTGTTTATATTTACATTTTTGTTTCATTTACACTCGTCTGAATAGGCTGATCCGAAATGCGGCGCCCATTAGCCTAGGCCTATGAGCCTAAACTGATAGCCTAGTTATCAAACCCGAGGGGCATGGTGGTAGTGCACAGTTTTACCTGGGACCCTAATGTTTATTATTATAATTTACAGTGCCTTTAGGCTAGTTTAGGTAGGATGAGGAGGGTCTAATAATGACAAAACTTTCCCTGCCAGGTAAGAATCCAGTGCTGTAGGGGTAAATTTTTAGAAAGAGGAACCAGCCCAAAATGACATGAAAATATGTTTTTCTAGGTGATTTTGATGTGTGTATGAATATCACCTTCATTTTCCTCGGAAATTAACGGTTTTCGAACACACAGTTTCCCGGGCCCACTTGCCGACCAAAATCGGCAGAAGAACACCAAAACCTTGTGTTGAGTTTTTATCCTCATATTTAAAGATTCTTGACACATTTTCTGGCAAGCTCTCCCATAGGGGTTACTGTGATCCCCCGGAAATAGGTTCGAGTAAAGTCTAAAACCGTTAATTTCCGAGGAAAATGAATCGTACAAAAACACATCAAAATCAAGGAGAAAACATATTTTCATGTCATTTTGGGCTGGTTCCTCTTTCTAAAATAATACCGCTGTAGGTTAGGTTGATACGTCCAATATACTTGTTTTGAGTTTTCCCTCTCCCTGACACCTGCTTTCCCACTGTGATCCCCCATAATTGTAGGATTCAAGGAGGGTGGGAGTTGTCCAATATCTGGAAACTATTTATTTACGACTACTGTTTAAAAATGTGCACAAATTGCTGTTTGTATTGCCACCAGCTGAGCTATACCAGCTGTGAAGAGTTCAGGTCTTTTCAGCCGTAAGTCATTAAGTCTGCATGCACGTTTACATGCAAAATGGGCGCAGTGTTTAGTACCAGCCCCTTGGGGATGTACGTGAAACATTAAATAATGACGGTAAATACCATAAACATAATGTCTTAGATTGTTTCAGATGTTACAGCCTAAATGACTTACGGCCAAAACAACCAGGACCGGCTGAGAAGGTAGGTGCCTTCATGTAATGTTGCTGCTGGTCTGTATACTAAATAAAGACGTGTTGTACAGCACTTGTATATTAAAATGTACAGTTGGCTGGTAAGATTTAGTTGTAATAAAAGCTATTCACGTTTTCATACCAGTGATGCAATATTCCGTTGGCTCTATAATCCCAACATCAGCTATGAAAATAATGGGTTTGTCATTTTAATAAAGATTTTTGCATCATAAAATTTGTAAAAATACTGGTACTCCTAAGTTAAGCTAAATAGCCAGGGACCGAAAAAGTAAATAATGTCGTTAAGTTATGGTCTGTGTTTATGCAGCAAGGGATTGTAGAAACAGGTAAATGATTTATTCAACTCTGTAATGGTGTTATGGATTAAAATAACAATTTACTCAATTATTTACAGTAACAAGTTCACCGTACCCTCCTGACTCTCAAATCCAGGCATTCAACGGTGAATTAAGATGGAGATGAGTCCGTTATTCAACCCCACAATAATTCTGCAATTTGTGATTCTGATTAAGGTAAGTTTTGATGAACATTAAAAAGAAATCTCATGTGGTAGGTTAAGTAGCATTCGGGTCGTTTGGCTGTAAGTCATTTAGGCCGTAAGCACGTTTATGTGCAAAATGGGCGCCGTGTTTAGTACCAGCCCCTTGGGGATGTACGTAAAACATGAAATAATGATGGTAAATACCATAAACATAACGGTAAATACCATAAACATAACGTCTTACATTGTTTTGGATGTTATGGCCTAAGTGACTTACGGCCGAAACGACCAGGACCGGGTTAAGTAGGGGTGTGGTTGACCCAGCATTCTAAGTTAGGTTAAATCAGATTGAACACATCCTTGTAGTTCACTATGTTTGTTTTTTTCCCCATGCAGAAATCCCCTCTCCCACTGGGGTTCCCCTAGTCTGTAATGATGGGTAGGGGGCCATCATGCCAAAAATTACTAATTTACCACCACAGTGATTGTCAGAAATGTTCAAAGCACATTAAAACATGAGAAAGTCTTATTTTCCATTCTAGAAAGTGGTCATGGTATCATATAAAAATTAACAGTTTTGTTTTTGTATTCCCCCACCAACATAATTGTATACTAGCTTTGAGACTACATGAATGTATTGACTAACTACTGAAGAGCTTCATAGTAAATGCAAAACCATGAGTGTTGTGTATTAAATGTACAGTGGGTTGAGAGAGTTAGTTGTGATAAAACCTATGTGCAAGGTCATATCAGTAGTCAGGTATCTATGAAAAAAGCAAATATTAAATTATGGTCTTTGCTCTGTAATGATATTATGGTTTGAAATAACAGTTTACCCAATTATTTACAGTATGAAGTTGGCCCTACCCTCCGCAGTCTCGAATCCAGCAGCCTTCAACACCAGGTTAAGACGAAGATGAGCTAGTTGTTCATCCCCTGATACTTCCACATTTTCTGATTGATTAAGGTAAGGTTTATTGAACTTTTCAAAGAAATACCATGTACTAGGTTAAGTGGAGGTCTGTTTGACCAGTTAAGGACCTGGCACCCCAGGTTAGGTAAAAGCAGATTAACTACATCCTTGCATTTCACTTATTTTCCCCCATCCAAAGATATCCCATTTATCATGCTGACATGGCAGGTTGTATCTTGGAAAGGTTGTATGTAGGTACAGTTCTACCTATATATAGAATGTTTCCAACAGTGGTATCTGTGTTATTCATACCATCCTTTCATCATCATCATTAAGAACATAATACATGTATTGTTATATTTTCCCATTTGAGGTATGGATGGGTGATGGTTTGAATCTGGTAGATATTTGCTGTTGCAGCTAATATTGTTTTTGTTCATGTTGTTAGGGAGCATTTGCCTCTGTGATTGACAGATATCCCCAGTTACAGTGTGCCTTGCTTGGCACACTGTAAATAGTACAGGAGGTTCCTTGCATTGTCCCTTCATAGGCAGCAAGTACATTAACCCCCCAATATTCGCGGGGGATGCGTACCACACCCCCCAGTTAATAGCTAAAATCTGCACATTCTTAAAACCCCTGTAAGAACACTTAGAACTGTGTATTTTGATAATTCAAACACAACAAAAGCCCTCCAAAAGTGCTTATACCTGAGTATTTTAATGGTTTTATCATAAAAAGTGTATTTAGTCATGAAAATATTAAAATACCGTAATTAGTGAATATTTCTCAGTGAAAAATACCGCGAATGGGTGAAATTTCCGCAAATAATGTGTATATACGTTCCACAGAGAAATCTGCGAATCTGAGACCACGAATACCGGGGGTTTACTGAATGTTGCTTTCCATCTTTTACTTGTTCATTCTAGAGCCTTACCCAGCTTATATTTCTCATTCTTACTTCAGATTTAATTCTTTGGACAAGCACTATGAGAGTCTATGAATATGACTGTGGTCTCACTGAACTAGTATGAGTTATACGTAGTTGCTGGCTTAGGCTGTAGTTTTAGATTGTAAACTGAACCAAAATCCATATTACCTGCTTTTTTTTTTTCAAAGTTACTGTTTTTTATTTTCAAAGTTACTTCAGTTTGCATTTTATTTGAAGATGACCGAAGTTTCTACTTTATTTCAGGTATATCCTGTGGCATCATGATGACTGTACAGTTTATAATTATGGAGTCCAGCAACTTTGTCATTGACATGCCCCATTCTAGAGTATAAAGAAATATACCCATGAATCTGACATTTTGACAATCTACAGCCATTATAGTGAGTATGTGTAGAATTGTGTTGTTAGTAACATTTTTCTCGGAAGTATATTTTTAGCTTTTCAAAAACCATTTATTTGAAAAGTCTTGGTGGAAAAATTGCCAATTTTTTTCAATTGAATTGGGATTTGTGTTTGTCATATGCCAGTTAAGAAATATGAGAGCCGAGTACAGTATGGATGTTAGCTGAAAACATTCCTTCAAGTTTATAGATACTGTCTTTAGAGAATTCAAGGTATAATCATTCACTTGTGGATTGATTTTGGCTTTTTTTGTTAACCCATAAAGATGTATGATATATGGACAAAGTCTTTAAGAGGATATGAGAACTTAGAAGGCCAGAAAGGACAAGTTTGATACAGTACAAGAAGTTAAGTAAATATTACAGTACTGGCATGTAGTTTTAATGTCTAATGTTGCCCAAGGATAAATCACCTGTGTCCTAAGTGTTCATTGGATAGGGATATTGCAACCCCACTGCCCTTGTTAGGGAGGTTTAATCAACCAAAGCCTTCAGTGTTAGGATAGGAGGTTGATGGATTCAATGGTCACCGTATTTATGTAAAATCAGTAGGTGGATGTTGCTCTCCCTCTAAGAGTATAAAAACTGGTTTCCTACTGAGTGGCAGTAGCATTTCTAGAGTAAAACATTATGACCTGGAATCTTGGTAGTATATATATAATGTTTTCAGTACTGTATTGACTTTATAGCCTATATATTTTTAAGGAATCTTACCTCTTTCTTATGATACCGATACCTTACTTTCCTTGGTTTTGATTACAGTACTTACGATGTCATCTAAAGAGGATAACTGCAAAACCTGTAGAATTGAATTTGTAGGGTAAGAGGGTGTAGTTATCATCTTTAAAGTATTTTAAGAAATTTGGACTCATTGCCTGTTATTATTGTGTGATGATGTAAGGTAACTTCTGTGAATAACTTTAAATGGTACGTACAGATGTTTTATAATACAGAATAGATTAATAAATTCTTGTAGCTTAGAATTGTGTATACATACAATACTAGGTAGTAACCATGTTGGAAATACCTGGTCAGTTGTGAAGTGATCATTGATTATCCAAACTCTGTAGTGCATTTTTTTTAATATACAGAATTCTGATTACAACACAAAGCGGTTCAGTCTTGAAATGTTAGTTATGACTAATCCTTAGCAGTAGCCATGAGGAACAGTACCTTAAATGATTGTATAAATTAGGGACTTGGGTAACTAACTGGAGTACAGTAAACCCCCCGTATTCCGGGGGGATGCATACCGCACCCCCTCCCCTTGAATAGCTAAAATCTGCAAATACTTAAAACCCCTCTTAAAACACTTATAGCTGCCTATTTTGATAGTTTCAACACAAAAAAAAAACCCTCTAAAAATGCATATACCTGAGTATTTTAATAGTTTTATCACAAAAAGTGCATTTAGTCATGAAAATATGAAAATACAGAAATTAGTGAATATTTCTCAGTGAAAAATACTGCAAATGGGCGAATTTTCAGCGAATACTGTAATGTGTTTATATGTTCCACAGAGAAATCCGCAAATAGGTGAGTCCGTGAATCGTGAGACCACAAATACGGGGGGATTACTGTATACAAGGTCATTGTTTTAGGATAAAAGTGAATTACCCATGATGAAGTTATACCATACAAGCATCACTGTTGCCTAAGACCTCAGTTAGGTTGCAAAACTAAAAGTTACCCATATAACACTATTAGAGAATTTTAGAATTGACATCAACCTTTGACATTACGTAACACTATGGTAACATAGTACACCATGACACATTGCCATAAATTTATCTGTATCCTATCCTTTGTTGATGTCTCCAGCAATGCTAATCGGGCAGTTTAAACCAAACTGAGACTGTGAATACAGATTGAGGCTTAACCTGACAATGGGGACATTATACTCACTCTAAATTATCTTCTCCATGGAAGCCAGTAGCTAATTTCTCTTCAGCCTATTTTACTATTGTATGTGCAGGAGTAGTTCTGGCATAGGTGGTTCATATTCAAATAGTTAACAGAAAATGAAAATTCATTTAGGAAAGACTTGTTTAGATACATTCATCATTTTGTTGTATGATAGTGTGAAAATTATAACACTGAATTTATAGATGTAATTTCTTTTATTACAGGGTACATGAAGATGATATACTGTACTCTTCATCCTCATCACCAGTGACCTTGAAGTTCCCTTCTGTGGCTAGAACAAAAATCATGATTGAAATATGACCAGCACCTTAGGTTATGGGTTGAATTTTGCTGGATCTTATTGCACAGTGAACTGTGGGAATAACTAAGGGCTATGCAGTTTGGAGAGGTATAGGGACATTAATCATATGCATAAAATCAGGCAGTCATTATTGTAATAAAATTCTTGAACTAGACCATTATGTCCAACTGCTAGATCCATTGGGCTTCCCTCAGGGATTTGTTCTTGAATAAGAATTGTAACTGGGGCTAAGTAAAGTTAAAGAGGTTAGACAGCCCATTGAGAAGAGACAAAAGAACTGATGAAGGTATGAGGCAGAAGGCTGCAATTGGGGCTAAATGAATACCAAAGAGAATCTTTAGTACTGTCTGTGTTGCACTGGGGCCCAGCTTTTACCATTTTCATGGACTTATTTCAGGTCTGGCATTAATAACATAGGTGTTGTGATGCCAGTTTTAGTAGCTATCAGTCAATTATTCCAGGTCAATTCTAAGTTCATTGGTATGTGTATCCTATAATATCCTATAAATGGTTACTATGGAATAATTTCTTTGTATATTTTATAAATTTTCATTCACATTATGTCGGGTTTTCCTCTCATGGGGTTAAATGTCCAAAGAGTTTTCTCCATTGTCTTATACTTCATGTGCTTTCTGCATGAATTCCCATGTGGTTCAGACCATGCCTTGCCCTTAGTTTCATTCCCATCATCTTAAACTAAAGTTTGCTTGCTTTGATTTACAATCGTCAAGCTTCCACTTTTCAGACATTATTGAAAGACCTTTTTCTCTGATACAGCTGTAAACACCAGGTCATTTACGTACAGCTGTTGACATCAGGTTATTTACATACAGAAGTTCCTAAGGACCTTCCTTTATTCACCTCTGATTCAACCGTCAACACCAGGTGAACTGCTCAAGTTCTTACAGGCTTCCCTTTCTTCATTTCTCTAATTTTTTTTGCGACATTGATTAACAGTGGTAGGCTCAATGTTGATCTGTGATAGACGTGATCATATATGTGTCACAATATTCACAAAGTTCTCATATTCATGATAAAGTACCAACACTTGCTTAGTAATATTGTCCTTTGTAATGCTGTATGTAATTGCTGATCTTGTTATTCCATTCAGTGCTTTCCTGAGATATACTGACATATAACTTTTTTTTGTGCATGATTCTTCTTATGAAGTTATTGATTTTAACAGATTATCTTCCTCCTCTTCTGTATTGTGCACATTGTAATGAGTCACGTGAACCATTACACACAAATGGTGCAATACTCTTACCATTTTTCTAGTCCTTTCTCCTGCTCTATAATACTGCTTTCAAGTGAATTGCACCATTTCTCGCATGTGTTTGTTTTATGTATATATATATACTAAATTTTTTTATTAATATCTCATGGCATGTTTATTTCCATTGTATGTGCTGCACAAAAAGTATTCTTTCACGCTGGTTAATGGCCTATTAAACTTGTCCCAAAGGCATGCAGTGTTTGCTTAACTTGAATAAGCATTTATGTGCATGACTTTTCAGTGGGTCTGTGGCTAGTTCCTTCCTTCAGGCCTCTGAAATAGATTGATTTGTTTAAACCTCTTCCTTTTCAGCAAATCTTGCTTCAGGTTTGGCTTTTTTTATTAAAGTTTGTTAAAAGTCCTGCATTTCAAGCGTTGACAGCCCTTATTGCTGCTGCCCCTGGTCATTTAAGAAAGTGAGAAAGCCTTTTTGGATCTGTTTCACCTTGGGGATTTGTGTTTTGCTGATGTTTGAGTCGCACCACCCATGGAGATGTTTCATTTAACTTCAGTTTCTCAGGCCCAGCAAGCTTTTGCTTTGTCATAATTTCTCTTGCAACTTCCCTCAAAGAAAAACGATTTTAGAGGTTTCCATCCATTACACCTTTCAGAAGTTACCCACTTGTTTTGGTAGGGTTGCATTCCAGCTTCTGATTCCATTTGCCCTTGGAGTCTTGGGTTTGTCAATACCCCACTGTCCCAGGACCTCCCATGGATCTAATCTAGTTTATCAAGAGCATATCCTTCCTGCCAGCCCTGTAATAGTTATGAACTTAACCTCATTAATCTCTATTATTATTGATAAAAAGACAACCTCCACTAACCAAAAAAGGCCCTTGCTTGTATGTGTCAATCTACTGGACTCGGCTGTTCCTTTTTCTTTTCCAGTGGATTGTGGTGTCTGGGACTACATGCTACTTATGAATTGGGTCAAATTAAGATATTGGCTTAGTATGGGAAAAATAATTTCATTTCTAAAAGAATAACATCATTTTATTTGTTTGGCCTTTGGTGAAGTATTTTGTAAGATAGATCCCAGAGTTTTTACCATATACAGGACCTGTTTCTCTTCTGATGCTGAGTTATTCTTGAATGCTTTGGTATTTTTCCCTCTTTGGTTCCTCCATTCTGTTTGCAACAAGTTTCACCTCTCACTTGAAAACATTCTCAAGTTGAGCCCTGCAAGTGGGAAGTTCAATTTGTCACGCAACATTTTTTGTTAAACTGCATTGTATAATAATCTTCCCTACCCCCATTAAACTGCAGTACAGTATAATGATAATGATAGTTAAACCCCTTTCTCTGTATTAATGATAATGATTCTCTCTCTCTCTCTCTCTCTCTCTCTCTCTCTCTCTCTCTCTCTCTCTCTCTCTATAGTGATTTTGAAAATTGTATTCCACTCTATTTTTTGTAAAAATAAAATCCTTTATATATCCTGTAAAAAGACATTTGAATGCGTCCTATGGTTAAGGTATGAAGTTTAACATAATGATATTGAAAGATTGTGGTAAAGTGATTCAGATTTAATTATATTTGTATTACTTTTAAGGTTATGTGGCTGAAAATTGTGTAAATATTGTAAATGGTAAGTTGGAAATTTTTTTTAATAAAATTGTCATGTTTTTTGATAGATGATAATATGATACATCTCTCTACTCTCTCTCTCTCTCCCTCCTCCCCAAAACCAAAACAAACTTTTTAATTCCTGAACCTTTATTTTTATGGAGGAGACCAAACTTTGTTCATTTTTAGTGGTTTTAAATATTTTGGTGTTTTTTTTTTTTTATTTGGCCCATACTTAGTACGAACCATTGCGGGGCTTATTTATGTGCTATAAGGACAGACCTTCCATGAGGAAAATCTAAAGTCTTTGGGAAGAGCGAGAAGTGTACCTTAAATGTTGTGACCTAATTTCTTCAACCTCTTAAAGTTTCCTCGGTTGTCAAACTGCCACTCTTAGTGTGTGTTTTGCAATGTTGCCTCATAATGACGAAATTGGCCCTTCTTTCATCACTTGTCTCCTGTCATACCCGCAATACAGTATATCGTAAACCTCGTGGTTTTGTAGTAACCTCTGTTGCTGTGTAGAAGAAACCTGGTGCTCAGCTCGGTAACTCGTCCACCTTCTCCTAACAATTGATTCATGGTGCAACTACAAGGTTTTCATCCTATTACACCTTTCAAACCTTGTACTGTCAATTTCGTTTTCAGCGTTGAATGATCTCGTAATTCCCAGTGCTTGGCCTTTGGCCTAAAATCTATATTCAGTTCATTTCAGTTCAATTCAAAACTCAAGATAACAATGAGAGAGAGGTATTCCCTGGAATTTTCCAAATTCAAGGCCAAGTCAAGATCTGTATTCCTCTTGCTAACATGTCTGGATACTTTACTTTCCTGATATTTTTACCTAGATTCTTAATTTGACTCCTGCCGCATGTGGCATATTTAATTCTTCTCTTTCCAATTGTGGTGTCATATGTCTTGTATGTATTATTGTTCTCATATATAACATTCTTAATTTGACTCCTGTTGCATGTGGCATATTTAATTCTTCTGTTTGCAATTGTGGTGTCATATGTCTTGTATGTATTATTGTTCTCATATATAACGTTCTTCATCGTATTTCTTATCAGGGCGAGTGATTGAAAAGCTCCTTAGTTGGTTAGTGACCCATTTTCTTGTTAAGAGAGGTTAGGACAAGTATTGAGTTGGCATGTAAAAAACGTCTGGGATTTTTGTATTGATCACCCCAACAGAAGCTCTACCTTGGCTCCCATACTTTGTTTAGAAGATATTCGCTCAACAGGATACTTTTTAATAAAGAGCCAAACGCACTCGCCTGCAGGCCGATGTTGAGACGAATTCCTTGCCTTCAATATTTACCGAATGGATTCGGTGGTCAGGTTATTATGATGGAACCATTACCACATAACTCTGACTTTTCTGTCTTTTATTGTGGCCTGCAGACACCACCCCTGGTCTGCACATGTTGATTCTAGTTTTGCCCCAGTGTTTGGGTGTTTTGCCAAAGTTTCTTGAATCGTATATTCAAGCTAGGTACCACCTTCCCTTGTAAACTAGTTAGGTCATATGTTTGTTAGAATCGAAGTCTTCAGTCTCTTTATCGTTAGTATAGCTACTGGCATGGACTTCCTCGTCTCCATAATAGCTAGTGGCGTACAGACTTCGTTGTTTCCTCCGTAATCCTTACAGCCAGTGGCTTACAAACTTCCTTGTTTCCTTGTAGCTAGTGGCTTACAGACTTGTCTTCTCCGTAATCCTAATGCCTAGTGCCTTACAGACTTCGTTTCGTTCATAATACTTATAGGTAGTGGCTTTCACGTTTGACAGTACATCCCAGCGCTTTGGTCTTGGGTCTAAATTTCATATTTCACTCAATTCGAGGAATACCATTTCTCCATTCCTCCCGATTTGCTCAGTCTCGCTCTTTCCTCTATTCAAGAGTTAAATGTGATATGGTATGCAGTTAAAAAAAAAATTTTTCGGGGGACAAAAAGAAGAAAACGTTCTAAACTAAACCCATGCTAATCAACAGATGGGGTTTCAGAAAATGTTGAAGTATGTGCTTGTACAAAATCCGTCAATTATAAAACAAAAATAAAAGATGGAAATTTGTTCAAAAAAAGAAACTTAAATTTTGTAAACTATCCCATAGTATATTTTATGCCAGTTAAAGTTCGTGTTTGGGATTACCAAATTTCTCGACCTCTCTCTCTCTCTCTCTCTCTCTCTCTCTCTCTCTCCAGAGTATCTAGTGGTCAGAGTCTAAAAAAAATAGAATCCAGGTTGGTAACATAGACCATCCTTAAGGGCACTTGTGTACTACGGAAGGTTCTCGACCAAGAAATATTTTATAAAGCAAAATTCATTCTATAGCTACAGATAGTGGTGTCATTACAAGTTCGGATATTTTTTGAAAGGGGTGGGGGACAAAGGTTTAGAACTTATGGTATGGTTTGGGTGGCGAACCGTAGCTTCGGATACGGCGCCTGCTATAACGGCCCCCCGAGAAATTTTTAGAAATTGTTGCGCATTCGAAACCATATAAGAGCCGTATTGAGATAATAAACCAGCAAACACACGTGCTGCACCCACCCACATATGTCGAAGGCTGGTGGGCAAACCGAGTCTTGGGACGGGCCATCAGTTTCTTGGTGGGCAAGTGCCAACCTCCCCACAAATGACGCCCTTAGCAACAGAACGTGAAGTTTTGAAATTCAGAAGTCCACAAAGTAACACTATATACGCTTAGACTTCAGTAATAAGCCAAGGGCGTATGTTAATCTAGGTATATGGTAAAAAAAAAAAATTCATATACCAAAGTTTATCAATCTAGAAGTGTTAGAGAAATTCATGTACCGAAGTTCGATCGAGTAACATAAGAGTTTCGTGGTAACTTAAAGCAAACTTCAATTTATAACAACGCGGAAGTGAGCTCGGTTTTGAACAATTGTAAATATTTAAGCTATGTTCAATATAGAGGAAATAAAAACTTCAAGTAACTAGACAGTCTTTTTATTTAAATCCAAACAATACATTTTCAAAAAATTTTGATAGTTCATTTGACAATTTTTTTTATACCCCTTGGAAACAGCACTGTAATGCTCCGAGGAGAGAATACCCTCAGCAGGAGTTATTACAACCAATTGCCTACTTCAAAGCTGACTGAAAGAGTGATTTCTAAGCTGACAGCTGATTACCAAGATGAGAAAAGCCTATATACTTCTCCTGTGGTTTCCCTGCTGTATTCCAGTTAATTCTGTCACTATCGAAGAATGTTTGACTTCCAAATGTCGTATAAGACATTGTGCATACGGAGTCCAGGGGGTTACAGGGGTAAGGTTACATAACTAAGACAAGCCTTTTTTGTGACGTCATTCTTATGGCTGTCATTTCGTACATAAGCTCTGCCTAACGGGTCTCATGAACCATGGCATGAAAAATCCGTAGAGTTTTTAACCAACCAGAATTCCGCTCAACTCTCAAGCCTAATGGCCAAATAAACAATCCATTACCTCTAGGAATAACATTACGAAAATCTACGAAGGATTAACGTACGTTTTCGACATTATGGTCTCCGTTTTCGTTGACTTTGCCGCGTCTTCGTACAGAAAATTGGTTTTACTCATCATAGAAAACGATAATAACTGAGCAAAAGGACAGAGACTACGATAAATACATTCTCTTGTGTTTGCCATGTTGATACTGATTTCGTAACTGATACAACTCTCAACTTACAGCTTTAGTTGATAAATTACTTATAAATACTAGCAAATATGGATATTTATAATTATTTTCTGAGATAATTATATATAAAACTGACTAGTTTCTCAATATGGAGTTGGCTAAAACTTCAGTATTTCAGGTGCTAAAGATAGTTTAGCAATTTGCTATAAAATTTGACATCAAGCTGTCAATAATGACGACAAAATAGAACTTTCTTCAAATTTATAAACATGGTAGACTTCAATTTTGCCACCAAAACTGGCCACCGATGTGAAATGTGGCTGAAATATGCTAAAATACGTCGGAAAATGCAATGATGTAACATCTAAGAGATTAAAATGTACAAATGACTTCAAACCCTCGGATTCTTTATCTCTCCGAACTTCTTACAAATTAAATTACCAAGTTTATTAAAATTTTCAATAACCATTTCCGTATTGATTTTATTCATGTATATTTGTCAATATAATGCACTCAACTTGTAAGACACCAATTACCTGATGACAGCTTCAATTACTTGACCAGAATTTTATTTATTTATATTTAACATCAATTTTATTTGCAGCTACTTGTGGCTATGCCATAGTTCACTTTTGATTATTTTAAAAGCATTTCTTCTATTTTACTTAAATTTGAATTGGAATACAATTATTAGCTGAATTAAGAGTTTTCATTCATATATTTACTTTGTTTCTAAGAAAATGACATTTGAGGGACATAAATATTTAACCGACAGTAATAAATGTCATGGTTCAAATTCCAACTTATTAATCTTTAAAGTTTCATACTTAATTTTCTGCTAACTTTATTAATAGCAGTTTGCTAAGTATGAATATTCATTTATATTCTTTCCAGATGTCTTATTCAAAAGAGATTTACAGGACACTCACAAATCATTTAAAAACAAACTTCAATGAAGTATAATTTATTTAAAACAAGAAGTTGTCCTCTGGTCTCTGTTACAACAAAAGCAATCGATTACACCGTGACACATACAGTCACCCCAAAAGCAGACAAGTGACCCAAATGCCTTTAAAATAACTCATCTTATAGGCCTAACACCACTCAATGTAAGTGATTGAGTCAGGTAAATGGTCAGAGACGTGCAAAGCTAATATCCTCCTGCCCCGTTCTTCCTCCCCCAGCAGGACAGCAGGTCGGACTAACGTCAACCTTCACCGTACACGTGGACCACCAGGCCAGTTCAGGTTCCGTGTGATAATGCCTTACAAAGTCACCCCATTGCCAGGTAATTAGGGAGGAATGTCCAACAACTTTTGGGAATATTCCATCAGGTGTTTTGGAGTTTGGACGTTATCTGAAACCTTTCAGCTTCCAGTTTTTACGAGATGATGAAAGCTACTTCTGTTCTGATCACCAGAACAGTGCTACAACGCTTAATCTTCTTTTGCCCATTGCTCACCAAATACAAGACTTTACACATTCCCGTTTGTTTTGCTTATCAAAATAAGGCCACAGGACTATGGAAATTTCTTTTTTGTATTGCACAAGGTGACAAGCCTATGAAAAATAACAATTTCATACTGCTCGCTAGAGCAGGCCTACAAACTAAACCATGTTTTGCATGCTTGCTAAAGCGTGGCTACAGGACACTTAAAACTGCAGCTTTGTACTGATCATTAGAACAAGGCTACAGAGCAATTAACATTGTCTTTTCATACATACCATGAGAATGAGACTACTTTTCATATATTTAAATTTAAGCAAGTTTTTTTTGTCATATATATTCTTGACTTTTTGCCTCATTTCTTATTGAACAACTAGCCAAGTTCATCAAAAACTCTAGCCATCAAGCTCTTCCAAACTAACACATTTTATGTACAAAACTATTCCAAACTTGACACACTTCGGATACAGAACTCTCCTAACCTGACAAACCTTTTTAGCTACAAAATTCTCCCAAACTGACATACTTTTTTGGGTGCTAAACTCTCCCAAATGATACTTTTTGGGGTACAAAACTCTCCCACTCTGCCAAACTTTTTGGGTAAAAAACTCTCCCAGACTGACACTTTCAGGATACAAAACTCTCCCAAACTGACATACTTTGGGGTAAGAAACTCTCCCAAACTGACAAATTTTTAGGGTACAAAACTCTCCCAAACTGACATACTTTTGGGGTACAAAACTCGCAGAAACTGGTAAACTTTTGGGCTAAGAACCCTCCAAAACTGACACACTTTTGGGATACAAAACTGTCCTAACCTGGCAAACTTTTAGGGTAGAAAACTCTCCCAAACTAACACACTTTTGGGATACAAAACTCTCCCAAACTGACAAACTTTTGGGGTACAAAACTCTCCCAAGCTGACATACTTTTAGGGTATAAAAGTCTCCCAACTGACACACTTTTGGGGTACAAAACTCTCCCAAACTGACCAAATTTTAGGATACAAAAGTCTCCTAAACTGACACACTTTTGAGGTACAAAACTCTCCCAAACTGCCAAACTTTTAGGGTACAAAACTCTCCCAAACTGACAAACTTTTAGGGTACAAAAGTCTTCCAAACTGACAAACTTTTAGGGTACAAAACTCTCTGCAACTGGCATACTTTTTTGCATACAAAATTCTCCCACGCTGACATTATGTGGCTACAAAAATCTAAACTGACAAACTTTCTGGGTACAAAGCTCTCCTAAAATGACACTTTTGCTTACAAAAACTCCAAAACTGATACACTTTTGAGTTACAAAACTCTCCCAAACTAACACAATTTGTGTAGAAAACTCTCCCAAACTTAACACATACAAAATTATCCTAACTCGCATACACTTTTTACATACTTAACTCAGCCAAACTGACAAGTTCTGAATATAACATTCTCCAAATGGGCAAACTTTTTGTGTAGAAAAGTCCCCCAAACTTGCACTCTATTCTGGTACAATATATCCTGCCTACTGATATTTTCCAGACAAAACAAATCTCCCCTTTCCAAGCAAAATACTATCCTAACCTTACAAATTTCCTTAGCAAAACTTCAAACTAAGTACAACTCACTTTTTAGTTGGAAAATGAAGTCTTTTCATCCAAAAAAAATCACAAATGAACAGATTTTCCAGGTAAAAAGGCCTCCCTTGATTTAACAGGCTTTCTGTGCATATAACTTCCCCAACTAACACCCTTGCTGGGAAATAAAACTCAAGAAAAATAACACTAAGAAAATAATTCTCCTAAATTAACACTTTTTCGACAAAAAACTCTTCTCTATTAAACACTTTCTGGGCAAGAGAACTCCTGCATAGATACCTTCTTGAAAAAGAACACTTTCCAAAAACAAAATATTTTTTTAGACAAAAGCACAAAAATTTGCAGACTTTACAGCAAAAACTCACAAACCAGCAGAATTTTTTACCATAAACTCACAATCTACAAGACATCCTAAGCCATTACTGCAAGAATGGATTTTCAAATAATACAAGTCAATGACTACAAAAATCCCAAAAACTGGCACTTCTAAACAAACCACAAACAAACAGACTTCCTGGGCAAGAAAATAGCTTGGTAACTACCAGACTTTCTAACTACAGTATAAGGATCTTAAACTAACAGACTTTCTAGGCAAAACCTAACAAATTCAGACATCTTGATTGTAAAATTATCTAAGCTAACAGACATTGTTAGTAAAACTGTAACAAACCAACTGGCCTCCTGTAGGCAAAAGCAATCATACAAACACTGTCAATGAACATTTATCACTAACAACCTTTCTCTAAGGAAAATATCTTAAACTAACAGATTTTCTACACCACACAACTATCACAAATCAAAACACCTCCTCAATGCAAAGAAACAGAAAAAGATTTTTTGAAGGGGAAGTATCATGAAGACAGGCTTTCTCCATGTCTTGAAGTATCATGAATTAATAGATTTTCTAAAACTAAAACTATCACACAATAACACACTTCTTGAGAGCAAAACGGTCTCGTAATGAACTTTCTGAATTCAAAATACCATAAAAAAATTTCATGAAATGTCAAAGTATCATAAACTAATATATTTCATGAAATGCAAAAATATCACAGACCAACATACTTTATGAATATGAAGCTATCAGAAAATAACACACTTTCTAAATAAAAATATACCAAGAACAAAGACTTCTGCATTGTACACATTATTATTGGAGGCAATGAATACCGAATTTTATCATTGTACACTGACAGACAAAATAATCCAAGATTATCACCTGAAGCCCAGATTATTATAAAGAAAAGCACACAAACTGGACCTCAAACTTACAAAGACACGCTGAATGTCAAACTCCACAGTCATGAATTACTACTGGAACAAACACCAAATTCCACTGCCATCTTCTAATTTATGAATATCAAAGTCCATTGTCACTTAGTGATTTATGAATAGCAAATCCACAGTCATCTACAAAGTACTGGATACCAAATCCACTGTTGCAACCTGATATCTGAATATTAAATTGAGTCAGCAAATAACATGTGAATGCCAGACTATCACTAACAAACTCTTTCCAAATAGCAAACATAGCTATCACAAGTTAATACTTTCCATACTAAATATTCCACTGCTGTGACACTAACTTTTTCTTGGTCGAAAACTAGACCATCTTGAAAGCACAATATATGGATCTTATGCTGATTCAAAATTTCCATCATATATCTCAGACTCATAGCCTTGACAGATCAGACTTCTGTATACCAAAGTTAATATCATGAGCTTAAAGAACATAACATTGATCACAAGCTGTTGTACAAATTTTTTTGTTACCAATAATTATTAAAGTCAAACTTTAGTCTTTCATTTTACTGTCACAAACAAGGACTTGACTTAAGCTAAAACCTCAACAGGGCAACTTCGGTATAATTTCTCAATACCTTTAACATATAAGTATTAAAAAGTTCAATCCTTTTAAAACCCCAGAAGATCAAAGCTTTGAAAACATCTACACAAACCCGCAGACACTTCCAGTGGTAAAGTACAAAACAATGTCAAAAGCAAGGAAATACTTAACATAAATTGTGATCCATGTCTGAAATCAAGTTACACAAGGTTAGGTATGGTATCTGTAAAATCCAATATCACTCCATGGAACTCTTAACATGTGTTAGTATTGGCTGTCAAGACAACTTTGCAGAAATGAAAGAGCTAAACCAGTTAAGATCTAAATCAATTCAAAGCTAAAAGACCAAACATCAAAACCATTAATGTACTCCTAGCCACGCAGTTCCTCAAAACAGTATCATTTCATATCCACATAAAATCAAGGACACAAAGTATTTCTAATTCTGGAAGCCAACACCGAGTTCAATTTCTACAAACCTTAATTGGAAACCAGCTATAACCAGAAATCAATGAACCATCATAAACTGAAATAAACATCTCAAAATCAACATTTACTATTTGAGTAACTTCTGTAAGAAAGGGTAACTACTGTTAACTTATCCAAAGCTTTTACTTCAGGCAAATTTGACCAAATTTTTCATAGGGATTATTTTATATCAGTTAAACCTTCAAATACAAAGGTGACTGACAGACGAGGGCAGTTCCTCAACCACATGGAAATCCACTGTTCTAAGAATCAGCTCTTGCATTTTGTAAAGTCCAGATATTTCACACAACCACAAAACTCCCAGCAATCCCTATTGTATGGTATATGGTGACTAAAATAACCTTTCCACCACAACACAACAAAGGCTCCATTATTTTACATTACCTTGGCAAACTTGTCAAATATATTTAGATCTGTCCATTCTTGGACAAATACATCCATTAATATTGCTCAAAGATTTACATTTAAACACCCGTTTTTACCTAATTACTGACGATGTTATAAATTTGTAAGGCTTCTCACACATCCTCTAAAAGCATGGACATTGTGGTATTTATCCCTCCTTTATTTCAAGTACACGAAATGAAGTGTTACCCTAAAATGAGCAGGCATTTGAGCTGCAAGCTGGTACCCCCTTTTGAAATGATGGCATGTGCCCAAAATGTAATGAAAAGTAATGTTATATACCCAACCAAAAGGAAAACTTTTAACTCTCCACATATTCTAATAAACTCACATGTGTGAAGACATCTGGTAAGATATAATGTATATCTTATTCAATATTTATCTGTAACTTGACCAAATCCAATAATGGCAAAAATGCATATTCTAGTAAACTATACTCAAGAAGTTAGAATTTTCTGCATTATTTCACAAAATCATTTGAACTTCGCAAAGAAATAGTATCTTAAACACAGAACCTAATACTCACCTTACGAGTAAAAGTGACAATTCAGAATAAAAATGTCCAAGAATAGTACTTTTTCTTACCAAATAATTTGAAGTCATTTGCATCTGTAGTTTTACATCTAGCTAGTAATTTTAGTCAATTCTCCATACTGAAAATAAGCCAGTCTTAGATACAATAGTCACTGAAGACAGATTAAATAACCCTATTCAAAAGTATTTACAAGTGAATTTGTTCACAGAGCTATAAGGTAAGAATTCTATCAGCTACAAACCAAATCATGAAATGACTAACACACCTGACAATATATACATCGTAAACACCAGCCTTTTGCTTAATGTTTCTTGTTTTCTAAACGGCTACTTATAAACTCAAGTTCTGTAACAAGACGTGGGAGAAAATCTTGTATGAAAACCAAAAACAAAATGGCGAAATGTACGAAAAATGTAGATTTTTTTTTATGTTATACATAGAAATAATGAACTAGATTTTATGGCCATTATACATCTGTGTGACATAAAATTCTGGCTACAAAATTCTACAAGGTCAGGACACCTGATCATAAGACATGTTAGGCAAGCATTTGCTTATGTATCAACACAGTGATAAGAGTAAACGTAGGCTACAGCTTGTCTTAGTGGTAACTTTGCCAGACATCCATGGACTACCTATACACAATGGACTCCTTTTACATTTGACAGGTCTAACAAGCTTCAACAGTAACAGAGTAAACTGGAATACATCTCAGAAAGCACAGGAGAAGTATATATGTATGCTTTTCCCATCGTGGCAATCAGCTGTCAGCTTAGAAAACAGCTCTCTGAGTCGGCTTCGAAGCTGATAACTGGTTGTAATACCTCTTGCTGAGGACACTCCCTCCTCGGGGCACTGCAATGCTGGCTCCAAGGAGTCCTTTATTTTAAGTGTTTTCTATCCACATTCTTCTCAGTTTTTTAAGTATACAATGAATACAGTACGGTATATAGGAGGACTTCTGTACTTCAGCTTACAAACCTTGATAATGAGCAATAGTCTAGTCTTCTTTGAACTTCCCATATCTATAGATTTAATATTTAATGACTGCTCTAGTTCTCACTCAGTACTCAGTTCTAAACACAAAAAGCCTTACTTCTCAAGAATTAAGACAAAAATCAAAACTTGAATCAGTACAAAAATCATTAACTCCTCAAAAATCTATAAAAAAAAACTTTTAAATTCACACAAATAACTTCACTCTCAAAGATTTACAATATCATACCTTACAGAATTAAGAACTACTAAATATAGCAAAGTATGTAGTGTACAAAAGTTTCCTCCAGTGAAGTGTGCTGAGTGCATACTGATATTTCTAAGTATGAACAGTGCATAGGAAGACTTCAGCAGTGTATGGAGTATAAAATGACGCTTCAGGGATGTATGCAAGACTTCAAAAAAGAACAAAAAGCACTGGGCAGTTATTTCAGTAAAATTATTATTATTATTATTATTATTATTATTATTATTATTATTATTATTATTATTATTATTATTATTATAAATAAATAACCAAACTACTGAGCTAACATTCGTAACTTTCACATGGATCATATCAAATCTTACCTAACATTCTGCTGCTCATTAAAAATTTATTCACTGGAAAAATAAAAAATTAGAAGGATTTTGATAAAATGAGAGAGAGAGAGAGAGAGAGAGAGAGAGAGAGAGAGAGAGAGAGAGAGAGAGAGAGAGAGAGAGAGAGAGAGAGAGAGAGTGTGTGTGTGTGTGTGTGTGTGTGTGTGTGTGTGTGTGTGTGTGTGTAATCAATCTTATTCTTGCTCTATTGTACCATCAGCATACTAAAAAGGACCCTAGGTAACTTCAAAGCTACCTAAAGTTAGTAGACTGTAAGAACTGAGTAAATAGCTGAAATACAGAGGTCCTTTACAACAAAATCGATGTGCAATTTGGTATTACAATAGTTTTCCATTATTCAAAGTTAAATTTCTAACAAAGTTAACGGAATCTTAACTTGATCACATTACTCAAATTCAATAGGAATTGTAACAAACATGTTAACAATACAAAAATGAATGATTTGTACCTTAAAATGCAATAAAAAAAATCTCCATATGTCAAGACACTGTAGCAACTGGAATTCTTAAATTTCCAACCTTATAAAGTCAAGTTAAAGTGAATTTCCCATATGTAATTTGTAAAGCCAAAGATATCCTTAGCAGAATAATACTACGAACAGTGATGACTGAAATACTGTTCCTAGGTCACTGCCAAACTCTTCCGGGCTGTTCTAAATTTCACTGATTCCTTGAAATGACCATTACTTTACAAAGCTACTTATATGGCTTCATAGAGTAATTTTTATGGAATGTACACTTATAACAAAAAATCTCCAGACTATCAAATATCTTTACTTTAAATCAACTCCTTTTGTCTCTTCCCACTTTGCTCTTCAACTTCTTTAACCTAACGTTACTCAAATTTACACCATTCATGTTAAATCATTTGCTTTGTGCAAACCTTACAAGGAAAGGAATACCTTGCTTAATAATAGCAGTTAATTAAATAGCTACCATCTTAATTGCTAGGAAGTCTATTAATTTCCCTTTTTACAGCAAAATGAAAAGTCTGGAAAATATCTAGTGCTCTAGTCGAAAAACTGTCTGGTTCTCAAGATTAACTGAATTCTCCAAAAAAAGAAAAAGTCTACCTATCATAGTGGTATTTAGGACAAAGAATTTACTAATTCATTTATATCCCTGAAATATTCGTAGAACTAAGATACCAGTTGTTAATAATACCTAACTCCTTTTAAAGCAACATTTTGAATTTCAGTTTGCTTACTGATTCATTTACTTAAAAAATTTGTTATCAGAAAATCAAATGATCCTCACAGAACTGTACAGTTTTCAATTTGAGTAATGACTAATTACTTAAGCTAAAATACCACGGGCAGCTGTGACCAGCTCCCATTAAAGTAATGCTTTGAGGTTACTTATTAAATCACTTATCTAAAATACTATTGTCTACTTTACAAAACTACACTTAAAGTGACACTTACAATCTGGAACCCCCACATGCCAAGTGTCTTGAAATATAATGAGATGTCATGGTACATATACAGTAATAATGTTCTTGATAAGATATTCAACAGCACTTAGTGTACTAACTTTTATGTTAAATGGTAAGCAAGGTGCGTTATTTTCATGGCAAACATTTTACAAATATATTACCATTAAATCATTTGATAATTGTGGCAACTTCTCCTTTTGTTATTAAAATGAATTAAAACTGATAAACAAAATTCTGAACAATTTCCTAGACTAGAATGTAAACACGTACATGGCCTATTTCAGACTGATATCCCTCCTCTATCAAACAAAACCTTATGCAATATTACAATAACGCAAGACCTAGAAGCTATATAAATTCAGTTCAAAATTAAATGATGCAATACAACAACTGAAGCAAAGTATGAATTAAGGCTACAAGGAGTATATGAGAAGCTTTCTCATAGTCCCTCCTTTGATGGAAGCTTTTTCATCTATTAAGAATAATTTACTAGGAGGCAAACTATTGGGAATCTTTGTACTTTAGATAAAAATGTACCTAATCTAAGGAGTTTATATTTCACAGGTTCTATTCAACAGAACTACTCCTACCTCCTATCTACCTGCTAAGAAATTAAAAGTAAAAAAGTTATGCATCCTGAAACATATTTACTGTAACTAAACAAAATATCCTGATCTTTTGATAACAAAGAAATATGCTATCTAAGAATAAAAAAAATTATGCATATTGAAACATATACTACACTGAAATATTGAACTTCAACACAAAACTTAAATGTAAAACCAAATGTTTCCTTCATAGCCAACATCAAAATTAAGAATCTTACATAAAAGAAGGCTATGTATCCTGATGCCCACAGAGCTACTTTTTGGTTCAAATCAAGAAATTTCTTTTGCAAATAAACTATGTATCATGATACATGCTGAAAAGTGATACATAATCTTAGTACAGTACAGAAAACTATGTACTGTATATATATCCTGAAACATCATAAGCTATTTGTTAGTTGATATTCAACTTACTAGGAGTCAAAGTTTAAATGCTTAATGGGTAATATTAAACCAACATGAGTTTTAAGTATAAAAACTATGTATATAGATGAATACTATTTAAGAGCCAATCATGAAGCTGATAAGAAATTAAAGCAAAAAAGTCTATGTAGCCTGAATAATACTGAGCTAAGAAAAGACTAATTATTAAATTTAAATAAACACACATGAGAAATGTACATTATGAAATACTGAACCTACAGCAGGTTTAAGTAATAAACTATATGCTGAATGATAGTGGATTACCTCACTGTGATAGACTAATAAAGTTCATGCTATCATAAAAAGCAAAGCTGAACTCTACCTAACTTATAGTAATATGTCCTGTTAGGACACTGGTAAACTAGCACTTGTACAATACTATAAAAATAATCCTATCCTAATTTTAATAGTAACAGTACCACTTTTTCTAACATTGATGTCAATGGGACTGTTTTTCTACTTCATCCTCTGTCTTTAACGACAACTACCACTTCTAAAAAACTATATTCTGGCTCCTACTACAAATTTCATCAATAAAAATGTAGTTGCCTCTTAAAGTTATCACTCTTCTTTCGTAGCAGTGACCTGTGAAATTCCAAGTAGTATGAGACTGGAGTATTCTATCCAACTTGTTCCTTTTGTGCTTGTCAATTGCCAATCTTTTTCTGCAAAGATGAAGAACACATTAATACCATGTCATCTGTATTAAGATAGATAATTAGTTACAATATACCCGAGCACCCTATACCTAGGCCTCTTTTACTAACTGACTAAGAATGGCACAGCAGGGACATTGTCTTTTTCTGAACAGAGTTGAACATCTGCTGTTTTTTTTAAGGACATCTTAATATAATTATATTTGCAGTACAAACTGAAGTAGCCAAAGATTAATTGTGCAGTAAAGTTCACTAATCAGAGAGTGACTGAGGCTTTGAGTAAACTCCAATAAATAAATCAGACTAAATAGTTCCAAATTTGAATTATATAGCTCAGATTGCTAGGGGATGACTATAACAATTGTAAGACCATTTCAAAATCTCATCTAATCTGGTTAAACTTTCAGCACCAATAAAGACCAACCTCTCTCCTTTCTTAATTGTTCCAAATTCACTGAGTACTTCCATGGTTGGCTTAATCATTTTAAAAACACAGCTCTCTAACTTACTTGCTATTGGCACTCATCAAATATCAAACCATTTTATAAAATACACTAGAAATGACCCATAGCTACAGTACTGGGGAAACATCTGAGAAAATTAAATTACTCTTATAGAACTTGAAGATCTTACAATATCAATATTTTATTTATAAGTTATAAATACTGTACTACTTCCCTCATTCACTTTCCTATTGTAATGGTTAATCCTTTATCAACTGAACATTCTTTTCAAGAATATTCTAAGAGTTATTGGCACTGATAGTCCACAGACTTCAATTCCACTATGCATTTACATTCTGTCCAAGAACCCTGTCAAAAACTTCAAACTGCATTATTTTGAGTTTCTGTAAAACCAAAACTTTTAAACCTGTAGTTACCTAAATTAGACTGTTCAAAAGCTTGTAACAATATTTACAGAGTATATCTTCCCAGATCCTGAAACTAATGTACTAGCATGTATACCATTACGGATATTACAGATATATTTCAAGATATATAAAGTGTCTATTACATGAGAACTACAAACTACAGCATTAATGTTGTTCACTCACTAATTTTAGCAGATTTAAATGGCTGTAATGATGAAATATTTCAGGGTATCTCAAGCATATTGCACAAACAGCCTCAGTCCTACAATTACAGGTTTTCCTCTGAAACTCTGACTGGATTCTTCTCTCAGTTTTGGGAAGGAATCTGGCCAGATAACTGTTCCAATTCTGCTGCTGAAATAAATCCAGAACATCAGCTCTGGAGCTAATCAGATTTCCCTCTACACCCGAGTTACTAAATTTAAATTCAATGCCACAGTGGGTTCAAAAACTGAATATCATCAAGACAAGATGACCTGGGGAAAATGGAGTTTAAAAATGTTAGAGCAAATTCACAAATCTGATTAATCTAA
This sequence comes from Macrobrachium rosenbergii, assembly GCF_040412425.1. Taxonomy (NCBI): domain Eukaryota; kingdom Metazoa; phylum Arthropoda; class Malacostraca; order Decapoda; family Palaemonidae; genus Macrobrachium; species Macrobrachium rosenbergii. Next base: position 24,080,083 of record NC_089771.1, on the reverse strand, counting down.
GTTAGATTTAGGTCATCTCACAAACCATATCTAATGCAGATCTCTGATATCTGATTACTTAAATTGGAACACCTGAAACAGACTGCTTATTACATCCTAACAATGCCATTTCAAGAACTTATACTTTTAAAGCTAAGGAGTTTTTAATTAACTACAAAAGCAACTTTCTTTAAAACCAATTTCAACAATTTGATAGTTTACAAATTTAAAAACAGTCTGAGCAATATCCCCACTTTATAGGTTTATATTAAGGTCACATAGTCTAATATCATAAAGCAACAATTAGCTTTCTGTGCTACACAGCCTCGCTTTAAAATCACCAAAATTTCTACTACTCTTGAAGAGCACAGAACTGAAATAATTACACCTGTAACAACAAACTTTTACAAACAGCTGCTTCCATTTGTAGTGGGTTTGATGTTATGTTTCACACAGCCAGTTTATAAATGTAAGTTCACATCCTGGAGCCTACTTCAGATTACTTAGTCATCACTGTATGTCACTTCATTGATTGTTTGACTGCATTGTACATCAAGAATATTATCAACAGATCTGTAAAAGAAGTTCATTACTTAATTACTTCCAGAAACTAGTCATGTTTTTGTGCACATTACATACAGAAAGTAATTTATATAAATTAATCTTTATAGGGTGATATTTTTGCCAAATCAGACTCAAGATAAACATTTATGTAATGTATATAGTAACTATTTATTAAACATTTTTCCTACATATTCAAACTGAGTTTTTTTTTTACACTGGTGTACCCTAGGTGCCAACAAATACTCTTATATAAAAAAATGAGGAGTTTGTATATTTCAGATGCTTTATAAAACTAGATAAAAAATCAATCGTAAACTTACAGATTTTAATGTTCAGTGATTAACTCAGGTCCCACTGTGCATCCAATCTTCCATTTTGAAGCTGAAGTCCAGTGGTTTCAATACAAACTGAAGGCACCCCAATACATCTATAAAGTCAGTTCGATACAACCCAAGTCATTCATATAAGAATAAGTAAAAAAAAAAAAAACTAAGTACAGATTTCTTCAAACACCAAGTTTTTCATACATTTCCTACAACTTTAGAAAATGTTTATATAAGTCAAGTATCTTGTATATCCTATAAGTTATTCATTATTTGTAAGTAGAAAGCAAAAACTTTCGAACACCTGAACAGTGTTCTCATCTCTCTCAGCAAATTAACTTAATTATTGATTTAAGATTCTATTTACTCAAAACACAAAGTACATATTAATGGGTTTAACAGTGCCTTCTGAAAGCGTAGACAAAAGTATCTTATTTGTAAGTTGAATATCTCTCTGTGACAAGGTAAGAAATAAGGTGAAAGATTTAAGCAATCAAAACTGTTGCTTTGCCACTGTTGTTCCAAACCAATACACTCGCAACTGGGCCTCATATCTGTGTTGCTTTATTGTGGGATATGTCTTAGTTCTTTATTATGTGGTTGAGGTTCCAGCTTTAAATGCTTTATATGGATTTTGTCTTATGAAAGAGAAAAGTAGTGCTCTGTTACACATGGTAGATTCAATTATTAAAACTGTTAAGTTTTCTTTGGCTTTTTTGGATAGTTAAAGAACTAAATGATGCTTTGAAAGAACTTCTGAGTTGTATTGAGCTGTCTTCATGCATGTAATAAAATGACCATTAGCCTTGAGGTGAAGCCTTCCCTGAAAAAATGAATCAACATTACTTATTTATTCATAAAAAAAAAGTTCTGTACAAATACCTAAGAGATAGCTACACATATGGGATTATTCAGCTATGGCACAATAAAAATCAACAGAGTAGCACCTAAACTTAACAGACTCTGGGGGTCTGGCCTTTCTGATAAGTAACAGTCAGTTAAGTGTGGAAGATCCTATATTATACCCTGCACTTAACTACTTTCTAGATATCTTATAGATATCAGTAATTCCACACAGTTCTTACCCTAAAATAACCTGTACTTTACACTTAACATTAAATATGCGATAGATATCTATAAACGTATCAATCTAAAATGGTAGCAAAAATAATTATATTATGTTAGCTGATAAGTACAGAAGTCTGCTATCTTGAGGTCCATTAGGCAAATTAATATGATTGGCCATTAACTGTCCTTTCATAAAAGCAACCTATTCCGTTCTGAGGTCAAACTCATGGTCTTTAACTGTGGGATATGATACAATTTGGCCTACTACATGGGTAGTTAAGCTAAGCTAGATAGAACAACATTGAATATGTTACTTTTCTCAAGAAAATGACTGAAACCAACAACATGGAACTGAGCTGAGAACAAGAAGATTAAATTTGTAAATCAATATAGGCTACCAAGGTAAACAGGCTACACTTCATAGTTACACCTCTACCTGTGAATTTTTGGCTACAAGCCACAATCTGTTCTATCAAAAACTAATCTACAGTTGGTAAAAGTATAGAACAGTTATGCACGGACTATTACCTTGGAAAATGATTTTTCCAATACTTTTAGTGATGCTGATGAAGGAGATGGTGTTGTTTATTGTTGTTCAATTATTATTAACCTCACATCTCTATCCAACATGGCTGGGGACCCTTTGGGAATGAGGAGTTTTGGGTGGGGGAAATTGCTGGGAGAAAGACCAGACTGTCACATTGTTGTTATGAAATGGTTCTGCGCATGCGCAAGTCATCAGGGAGCCATATGTTCAAGAATGGATTGGCTAAGGAAACCTATTATTAAAAGGAACTATACTACTCTAACATACCCTAACCTAACCTAACCTGAACTAGTGGGCTGTGTTACTTAGCAGGGGGAGTCCCCAGTGAAGGAAACTCCACTTTTTACCAAAAGTTCCCCTATAACACTGCTCATGTGTGATAGCATTCCAGGATGACCAGCATGCAATAACATATCAGTTCTGAGGTTAATTACAAAGATGATGGTAAATTCTTGATAAACAACCAAAATACTATAGAAAAAGTCAATTTCCAAGATCATACCCCATGCAGAGCTGTTCTATAGTTCTACCCTACAGTTTCACTAATAAAAGTATTATGTGACTTTACACTTTTAAAAGCATTGAATTTCACTGTGAGGTTGACTTAATATTTAGGCAATTGGCTACTTTCGCCTATGTATGAGTATATATAAAATATAATGGAGGTTTTGAAGAGCCTAGGACAACCTTTCCTGTTTATAACCACTTTCTGTACAAGCGGCGTTTATATATCGCTTTAACCTACCCAATATATTAATTAATGAGCTTCAAATGTACAGAGTAGACACTTACAGACAGTACAATGAAGATGAGTAGTCAGTTAACCATCAAAATAATTCGAATATTGAAGGAAGACGACAAGAGGAACAAGTAACACTGGTTCCAATACTACCCACAGCCCCATTGTTCCGACGCCTTTGTAGACTATTTTGTTCATTTCTCGATAGTTTTAGTATATATGAAAGACCTGATGGTATGAAATGATAGTATATGAATATTTCATAAATACCATTGTTGTTATCTGCCGTCATTTCAAAGTTATAGCTTCAATTAGATGTAAAATTTCATAGATCACGACTTTAACTAAAAACCCTCTGTCAAAAACAGCTGATGATATGTCAACAAACCATAACAAAAAAGTTTAAATGAGCAATACTGTAAAATGAACTTCGATTGAATATTATGTATATTAAGTAAAGATTCAGCAAAAAATAAAATTAATCTTTCTTAAAAACTTATGAAATTTTCCCCAATGGCTTTTGTTGCATATTTAGGTTAAAAATATAAGCTTTAAAACAAATACATCAAACTAAACAGAAAGCATTAGGCTACTCATTTTATACAATGTTCAGTTTTAGCTGTTTTTATTAAGAGCTGTGTAAAAATTCTCTCTGATGAATGTACAACAATAATTAAGAAATAAACAGCAAAGGTGATTAGTGGCATTATTGAAAGTACCTAGATAATAATTATTATACAAAAATGATTACTAGGAACTCTTGGAAATTGCTTAACTTGAACGCTTTTGATATAATATTATTTACAGAGTAGGGTAGATTAAAAATACAATATACCAAAATTGCATCATCACTATGGAAAATTGTTTATTTATACCTTTTAATGGTTTCATGCCAATGTCGTAACTTTATTTTAGGTCTATTTCCCTTCAAAAAATTCGTCTACACTGTAGTGTCAGCTGATAATTTTCCAAAAGAGGGCTGTTGTCTTTTCATTCAAAATTCATATTCTTATCTTAAAACTGCAGAAATATAAAATATATTATTCAATACAAATTTTCTCTCATTAGTATCCAATTTTTTCTGCTAAGATTGTCTTGGCAACACAAACTAAGCAGACGAATGCTGAAAATAAAACCCACGAACTTATTTTGCTATCTAAAATATACAAATTTCAATGAGGCAATGTGTGGAGTAACCTTAAATAATGACCCCAGAAGCGGATGCCACCCATGGGGAGAGAGAGAGAGAGAGAGAGAGAGAGAGAGAGAGAGAGAGAGAGAGAGAGAGAGAGAGAGAGAGAGAGAGAGAGAGAGAGAGAGAGAGAGAGAGAGAATAAACTACTTTATACTCAAGTTTCGTGGTAGCCATTGTCAAAATATTATTATTATGCTTCCTTTCTGATACCCAGGAGGACGTCCTTATAATCAAGGCATTTAATGTTACCATTATTTAACCACTGGTGTTTCTAATCGTGCACGATTTTTCGAACAAAAAACTAACCCTTGAAAAAGTTTCTCTTACCTTTCTGTCACGGTAAACGCTCCATCATTATTGTAGGTCTTTACTATGTCACCTCTCAGGATACACTGATTGACGCCTGGTCAAATCAGCCATAAATGATAGCTAACCTGGGACCATCTACTTTCTTTCAACATACTCACACACTTCGAAATCTCAGCCAATGAGATAGGCAGATTAACAAAAGAACAGTTTTGATTGGTTGACGAGTACAGGGTGAATAAATACCAAATGCTTTAGTTATCACTTGGGATTACTTATAACATGTTGGGAAGACAGGTTTAAATCTCTGTACGCAACGAACATTACTATTATTATTTACCATGAAACATAATTTCCTTCCTTCATTCCGTGAATGAATTACTCTATTTGTGATTCCTTTGACGCATTCTGGCACAGACGTAGGTTTGAATTAAATCACACCAGTGAACTGATTGAATCAGTTCCTTTCCTTCTGCTCTATTCTACCTAATATTCAGAATCTACGTGAAAAGCTTGGGACCAATTGCAATGTAAATTTCCAAGGAATTGTTAAAGTATTCTTTACATATGAATGACCTTTGAAAACTTCATGAATAACATGAACCAAAAGACTCTTGTCCATTATCTTTGTCTGGAAACACTGAATAAGTTTGCTGAAATGACAGCATCACAGTAAAGAAAAATATATTGTTTAGTAATTCAAGATTGCACTCCTGATGTATCATTGCTGAATGCATGTCCATGCAATGTAAGAAGTGTGATTAGATTGTAATTTCCATTTGTCAAAATTGTTGATAGCTTATGAATATTCCTGTTGAAAAGGGAAAAAAATTAGCTTCACATACTTTGAAACTGGAACTAAATGGTTAAGCAAACTCATCAACTTAATTATTCAAATCATATTTATATTTTTTGATCACACCTTTTCAAAATTTCTATTTTCCTTAACATGCTGCATATAGTCAAGGCCTTACATAACAAATATCCTACTGATCTCTTATCTCCTTCACAGTCCACCATGACTCCAAGCCAACAGAAATTTTCTCCCTCTTCTACGACCTACCTATCACAGTAAGGTTCTCAACTCCTCTATCATCCTTTTTGCTCTTGGAATGCATTATTTTTCTTTGGTATCCTTTTCAGTCCATTCCTTTTCATTTCACTTTCCCATCTCTTGAGTGTGTCCACCGCCCCTTCCTCAGAATCTGTGGTTAACACAAGGTCAACTCCCTACAGCAGGTCCAAGTGGTTCCTTTTATATACCAGTTTTAAGCTGAGACATTCCAATCAGAAATGGCATCTCACTGTAAGTTTTTTTTTTTATCTTATTTACAGACAGGGTACTACCCAATTTACAATTAAAAATCTATTTCAATCAACAGACAACGCCAATATGGTCACTCTAAGTGCTAAAATCGAGTTGGCAACTCTTAAAACATAGCTAATAAGGTAAATAAAAGAGCATGCAAGCTATATAACTCTTAACATATATATCACACATTTGGAATAAAACCTTAATAGTATAGATATAGCATATCTAGTACAGTACAGTACAGTATTCAAATCTTAAAATGCATATCACATTTGTATAAAAATAAAGACTTTTTAATCAGTAAAGACTGTCTAATCTTCGATTAAATTACAAAGCACCAAGTTTTGTCCCAACCTTGTTACGAAATCTGAAAGCTAAATTATTAAACAGGACATTTTGCTTATCATGGAATAATATACAAGTGCTGGATATTTCATTCTCCAAAAAGTATATCTTTAATAATATTATGAAGTTCAAATTTCTTTCCAGAATGTAAACCAGCCCAATCATCGCAATTAAGATTCCATGTCATTACTCCAGCAAATCCTCGGTCCTTTATCCAGTGCACCTGAAATATAAAAATAAAAAATGTTAATGACATCATGAAATCCTTATTTTAATGGTTCAAACAGCAAATCAAGTGTTGGATTCTACATCAGTTACTAGTGACAGTTAACTAGGTGATATGAAATTCACTTTTTTATTTGCTTTTTTTCTGCACAATGTTGGGGGCACCAGACCCAATGGCAGTGTGGTCCTCCACGCTGATAGACTGTGGCTGGACTCTTCCGCCACTCAGTTACTACCTACCACCCAAAAGGCCAAGCTCCACCTACAGACAAGGGAACAGAAATAGAGGAGGGAGAGAGTAAGGCACCAGAAAGATTCAGCACTGTCACCACAGCACTATCTATCTCCCCGACGAGGCAAGTGAATATTCCTTGTCCTTCTTCCTCCTACTAACAAAATCCTTCCACTGAGGAGTACCCCAACCATCACACTCCCTGCATGGTGAGGCACAAGTACATGCCTTCCCCCTACAAAACGAAAAGTACCTAAGGGGGTCAACCATTACAGGAGACATGTAGCGCCCACAAAGACGCCCATGCCACTTGCAACAGTGTTCACGTTTTTTCTCCACCATCGAGTTAAAAACAGTTAAGAAAAAAAACAAAAGGGCAAAAGGATCTATTCAAGCTACTTATCAAGCATTCAATGAAAGAAGGAAGAGAGAGCATGCAATAAGATGTCCACTCGCCACAGAAGCCAAGAAAATAGTGGATGGTGGCAGAGTGAGCGAGGGGTATCTCCCCCTCACTTCCGACCTTGTTACCAAGTTAAACAGCCACTCTGGCAATGATGTGTATTTCAGTTAGATCAAGTAAACACTGTACTGACTCTTAAACACTAAAATGTTAAACTAAGAAATGGCAACAATGTAATAATACCTTTTCACTTATACTCTGAGAGTCTTCATATGAAATCCAATCTTTATTTCTACAGGCATAAGGAACTCTACTTTCTTCATCAAAATGTTTCTCTCCTCCTTCTTTCAAAAATGTTACTGCTTCAGGGTACGATAATATTCCATTACACATGCCTTCACCAATGGCCGGTGACCAAACACTGCACCAAGAAGAGTTCATCAATCTGAAAACAAACATGGAAGGTTACAATAAAATACTTGTTTAAGCCATTCACAAAGTGCTTAAGTTCCTTCTTTACACGTACCTTATATTCTCTATGGTATCTTGCATGTGAGGCGTATGATGAAAACAGATGTGTTATCATTTACCATGAAGTCTCAAAATGCATGACATACAATCAGAGAGCAAAGATGTCTTAGAGGATGAAAATAAAAGAAAAATTCCTTGATCTGTGATTGTTTAATGAGTGTGAGTGTATAGTAAGTGTGTGTGTGTGTGTTTAGTGAGTGTGAGTGTACAGTAAGTGTGGGTGTTTAATGAGTGTTTTATATGGTCAACAAAAGTTGAACTAATAGTGCTACAAGGAAAATATGTCACTTTCAATTAGGTTAAGATTTTGTTAAAAAGATGAAAACTGCTATAAGAAAAATTTGGAGAAACAGAGATACAAGTCTTTTAACATTTGGTATTGTATGAATTAACATTACTAACAACGAAAATGAAAACAGTTTTGTGCTCAGTACAAAAGATACAGTACAGAAGAAGGAGTATAATCTAATAAATTACACTATTTTGAAAAGGAAATAGCTTTTCTTAATGTCAACATTTTGTATTTATTTTGCCAACAATTCCTAAAAGATAGACACCTAGAAAGTAGTTAATTCTGCATCTATCATTGTGAAAGTAAGTCTGCTATGAAACAAATTTTTCTCATACATTTCCAAATCACCTTATTAACAAATGACGTTAACACTACACTACCTTGGGGAATGTGGATATAAATATAGTATTCTCAGTACTTATCTTTCATATTTCATTTTCAGTAATTAAGTCAATTCTTACCTCCAAGATCTCCCGAAAGTTGGAATTCCAATGACTAATTTTTCTTTACTCATGCCCTTCTCCAGCCAATATAAAGACGACCATTGTATGTTCATAGTGTTGAAATATAACTTTTCTCCACTTCGTTTCATCAAAGGGGCATTATGCCCTGTGAAGGGAAGGTATGGCCAAAATATGTGATAGTCATACCCCATGAGAGAAACAAAGTCTACATACCTGTAATGTAAAATATATGCTCAGAGATTCATTAGATAAAAATAAAATTGAGTCATGTTAAGGCTAAAATCAATGAATTTAGACAATGATCCTTGATTGCGGTTAAGTACAAAACAGATTTTTCATTACTAGAAAAAGAACTTTGCAACTTTCAGATATGCATTCTCTTATGTTACACACACAAAATAATGCTCAAAAGTCTTTAAAATATTTATAGCTGTTTAAATTTTGCCCATAAATTAACAACACTACCTAAATGAATTTCTATAATTATATTCCTTTCTAAAAGTTCTAATGTAATCAAGCCTTACATGAAAAAATTCAAAGATGGAAAAAAATTACTATTGTATACTCTGTAAAGACAATCTTCTCCTTTTCCCTGTTCATGGTTTAATGCCCTGCAGGATACAACAACCAAGTGTCGATAATGACCCATACAGTGTAGTTTGTTTTAAATTACTTTGTTTTAAAGGTCAATCTCACACATTCAACTTCAGCTTTGGGCCATAGCTATGTCCCATTTAATGGGATAGGCCAACAGTAAAAGTCCTCAGCTACAGTTTTCTAACTTTTACCTTGCATGAACAACTTAAGACAACTTTCTCTTTGATTTTCCCATAACTTCAAAATTATTATGCATGTAACCAATCACGTGTGAAAATTTCCTTTTGGCCGAGTTTTCTGAACCTAAAAATTTGACTGTCACCTACTTGAACTTTTTAAGTAAAAAGTCTCAATATCAATTAACTCTTTGTGCAAAGCATAAAAAACAGAAAAGATAATAACAAGGACAATTATAGACACATGGAGACTTATATAAAGCTAATTGGCACATTAGAAATCTTACTTCACCAACTGATGAACTTCATATGCCCGATCAATAATGGTTTTAGGTCCAGCTACAGCGATGGTCAAAAGAAGGGGAGGTTCTAGCTGCAATCAAAGGTTACACCAACATTAGCCACAAACAGCTTTATAAAGCAACCGTAACACATTATTTAAATTACTTCTATAAAAGACCCAGTATTATACTGCTATATATTTTCATAATATTATGTCTTGACATATGCTGCTGAGACCTGTAATCACTTAACAAATACCCCAAAATTCACAACAAGTGACAATAAAAATATTTTAAAAAATCTGAGGTGTCAATAGAAATCTCTGAAAGTTCTGTAATCCAACCAAATCACATCTTGATTTGATTTTGCAGGCAAACTGGTGAAGGGATACAAACTACAGATAGTTTATACTTTGCTAACTAGTAATTACAAGTCTAAAAAATCTATATGGAATGATGGTCAGGAAATGTACATGCAAAAGAATTTCTATGAACAGAAATACTGCAACTGTAATGGTATGAAAAAGTTAATTACAGTAATAAGAAGCACATCTGTGAATACATAAAACCTTCAAACTGTCATGGAGATGACGAACAAGTTCGCTAAAAAGATGTTTTTCACATTTCTCTCTCTTCATTGCTGGCCATGACGGAAACTCCCAGTCCAGATCCAGTCCATCAAACGAGTGCTCAAGAAGGAAGTCTCTTGTACTTGTAGCAAACCTGTTGGATGATAGAACATGAAAATATAACCATAAGTTTAAATCAGAGATGAAAAATCAGCTACTGTGATGTTTCTTACAATTACTGCAATTAAATGAACGAGTGACAACTGGAGAGAGGCCAAATTACAAAAGATTGAGGTCGGGTAGGAAGATTTTATTTGATTTAAGAAAATTTGGCTATAAAGCCAAGCACTGGGGCACTTTCAGTCTCTCATCACTTAAGACAGTGAGAAGAGGGAGTTGAAAATATAAATACATATCTACAGTTAATGAGAAAAATCCAAGTCAATGTTTCTATCTACTGTACTGAACTGAGACGAGGTTTTAAGATCTTCTGCTTCTACTCTCTTACTTTTCCTCTTCCAAACAGGGTGTGACTGGACTTATAATAATAAATGTATTAACAAAAACTCTAATAACAAATTAATCATATACACTTAACTGTATTATTGCTTCAGGGTCTCTTACTAGTGTTGGAAAACCTCCATCTGATGAACCACCTCCCAAGGACAGAAGAATCTTCAGCTCAGGATTCCTTTTCTTCAAGTCAGTAACTTTCCTGTAAACCTGAAAAATTCATATACTGTACTGTACTTATTACATTTGTATTTTGGTAATTTAATATTTGCTTTTCAAGAGTGGAATCACTTAGGTGTTCCGTATTTGTATTACGCAAGTGTTGTAAAACTGTTAGCCTCTACATAGCAGTGATCATTCTGAAGTTTAGCAGTGGAGAGTGTTAGACGTGATAAAATGAGGATGATAAAAAGAGTAATTTTGAAAATTAAAAGAAAACAAAATACATAATCATTTGGAAAGTGATGCTCATGCTACATTTAACATCTATCTGAGGCAGAATTTTAATAAACTTTTTCTATGTGCATAGCTGACCCATCCACCAATTGCTTTAGACATCTTGAATAAACACATACAGAAAAACAAACAGGCATGGGTAAATACATAACATCGAACAAAGAGTGGGTAACTAACTGGGCAAAGCAGGCCTCAACTTGCTAGAGCATGACATCATAAAATATATAACTACCCTTTCATTGGTAATGAGTACTACTGTACATCAATATTAGGTTTTCTCTCCACCTACGTAATGAGTAGTACTGTACATCAATATTAGGTTTTCTCTCCACCTATCAGGTATTATACAATACTGTAAATGGAGCAAAAGCTTTGTCTTTTGAATGGACACATTTACACAATATAATATATTAATGTTTGCTGAATAGATCTATAATTAAAAACTAACAAAATCATTGTGCATGACTAAATCTGACGTGACAAGTCTTACCTCAGTATCTTCTTCATGCTCAGGAACAATGGAATTTTCTCTAATCCTTGCAAAGGCAACAATTATATGGCTGCACAGAAATGGATCAATCTCTTCCACGGGCAATGGTTTCATTGTATTGTCAGAGCATTTCCGTGGGATGGCATAGTAACAGACATGAAGCATGATTCTTGTTTCTTTGTGAAAACAGCAGATCTGTGAATTATTCAAGCATTATAAATATATCTTTACAAATATTTTTTCTTGCAATGCATGATGAGGTAAGAAACTCCATGCATGTAAAGAGACTTAGCTAAATTTGAGTATTTCAAAATACCGGCTTTTAATGAAATGCTTTCTTGAATATAAAAAAATTGTGTTGAGTACTCTTATTTTTACAACTTTTTCCTAAATTCTTAGCTTAACATAGTAATACACATTTGTTCCTTACTCCTTTTTCTACATCCATTTTGACTGTTATTCTACAAAAAATTAATTATCTTTCATATTTCTGACACTTGAATATGTGAATGATAAAAGTATACATTAACCTATCTGGACAACCAACTACATTCATTTCTCTAATAAATATATCACAAATTGTACCACCTGAAGTAACATTTATTTTAGAAGGACTGCATTAATCTACATTTACTCTACATTTCTATTTTTCAAAGTATGGCTAAAATACGTTTCATAGTTACAAACTACTGACAAGTCTATAAAGTATAGAGTAACTTGGCTTACATGAAGTAATGGGTTTTTGTTTTTAACATACAATAAGCTATGAACTTGTATTTTTCATATACAGTACTTATGAAGTCAATGCAGGTATCATCCACCTGTTGGGGTTCCAGAACTAGGTACAAATGCTTACATATCCAACCATTATTGAAGAACTTTTCATGTTTGTTGTATGGCATCCTTTGTGGGGGTTTTGCACCTTCAGGCTAACTTAACCTATGGTAAGCTTACCGTAAATTAAAATAAATACGGTTTCAACCTGACCTAACGAATCTTCCCTTTTGTAGTACTCGTTTTCTGGGGTTCCTCCACCAGAGAACTCCCAGTTCCCACCACGGCACCCCAAATGATTTGCTATCCTAACCCAAACCTACCAATTCAAAGAGCAACTTGAAAAGACACAGGCTGAATCCTGACAAATCAGATTTAGGCAATTTTGAATAAGGTGAGCCACTCACTCCCAATACTTTGGTAGGATTTCATGATGAAAGGTGTGGATTTTAATCTACTTCCCTAACACACTAGCCTAGGCCAGGCCACCTGTTTGAATGAAAGCTTCCCAGAAAACTACAGACCACTACTGCAGCCTGATTCCTGCCAGTCACCGACCAGAATATTTACCACCTTTGGTTTATGTTTATGATATTTACTGTCTTTCGTTTATGTTTTTATGCTTACACTTACGCGTCTGGTACTAAAAATAGAGCTCATTTTGCTCATAAACTTGTATCTACTGACATAGTGGGAGGCAATAATAGTCTTCTGTTTTACCACTGATGTTCAGTGTTATTTAGGGGGTGGGGGCTTTCCTGACCTAGGTAGCCTAGGGTTACCTCCTAGGTAAGGTTAGGTCAGTGTTGGTCAGTTATTGTATACCCTCTGAAATGCCTAACGGAGTTCGGATGTAGCCACGGCCACACCACGTGTCCGAATGCAAACTTACACCACACTTCCTATACTCTTAAGGTATAGGCTAGCTATCTTCCATTCTTTCCCAGACTTAAGAATGTTAACGCAGGGGTTAAATCCCCACATATCCAGCTGTGATGGGGTGTTTAAAATAAGGTAATGTTACAATTCTGTTAAATCACCGATTGTGATAAAAAACGTTTTTTTTTTAAGCTGAAATTTACGTTCATAGGGTAGTCGTATCTCTCTCGTTAGCAACGGTTCCTGAAGACTGATACTTTCATCTGTTTCGTTATTTTCTTAGGCTAAATATATTAAAATTTCATAAAGCAGTTGTTAAATTAAATATAATAAACCAAACTGGCAGTTCTGTATATATATACTTTCTAAATATATGCCTTCCAAGTCCGGAAATCAGCGTGAAATATGTGATGGAAACCCTTTACATCGACGCCCATTTGTTTACGTTTGTTTCTCTTTAGTAGTAGTCTTACAACTTTACTTATGTAATGGCCCACCACTTAACTTGTAATTGTTCTCCATTTTTCAGTGTTCAGTTCTTTAATCTTTATGTCTTCTACTCTTCCACATCTAGCGAAGTGTTTTCTTCTCTACAGTGTCTTAATTAAGTAATAAATTTCCGATGGTCATTGTAATATAAGTAACCCAATTCTTTATTGTTTTCATTAAGCAATAATTTTCCAACAGTGTCACTCGTATATTAACTGAAGTTATTGTGAAATAAGTAATTAATTTCCCTATGGTTTTCATTAAGCAGTAACTTCTTCACAGTGTAACTCGTGTATTTGCTGAGGTTACTGTGATATAAGTAATTCATTTCGCTCTTTTATGAATTCTGAAAAGTACAATAATAATTAAAATATCTATTTCCACAATCTCCCAACATGCCTGTCATTACACATACATCTCATTCCAGTTGTATGGTCAAGTTGTTTGTTTAAGGGCCTCTGAAATCTCGCATTATGTCCATTAGTTTTGATTTTTAAGGCCTTCCAATTAATTTTTTAATTTGTCATTTTTTGTAATATCAGTCAAACAACTGCTTTCTTACCAATTTACGGAGTTCTTCTTCGTGAGAGTTTTCAGTCCCCTTGTACGAATACTATCTTTTTCCATACATCGAAAAATACGTAAATTGTAAATAGTATCGCTCCTCTTATTATCACTCCTTTCTATTTCTTGTACATGCTTAGGCTAAATTTATTTCCTTTTAGTTTTCCGTTAATTACATACCATTGTCTCCCTTTGGTTATGATATTTCCATTCCTTTTTTATTGCTATTTTGGTGTTCATGTCTCTTTACTGTGTTTCATAAATTTCATTCTTTTTCCTGCATTTCCAAAACTGCCATTTTCAATACGCCTCTTTCTCTTTTATAAGTGACAGTTATGTACAGCAGTTTCCCCTCCAACTATTTTTGTTTCCAGGAAAAATGAATCTAGCTTTTTTCTATGAAGTAACTTCAGAGCTCCATTTACAAGTTCCCTTTCTCTTAATAAATACCTCTATATCTTCCATCTCTGTTCTGAGAAGTCTAAAGTTGCTGGCCTACAGGCTTTATCTGAGGTATCCAATCTGTTTTTTGTTTTTGCTCCAGATCATCTTTTTATATCTCAAATTTGTTGTTATATTTCTCTTTGTTTATCTCTAGCCTACACAATTGCACCTTTTTGCAGTCGATTTTTAAGTTCTCTCATTTGCTTTGAACATTTTTCATTTGCTTTAAACGTCGTTTAATTGGCTTAGGCATTTTTCGGTGGGTTATGATCATTCGATGGTTTGTTAATGACATCCCGTTACCTGTATGACACTTTAGCAATTGGAATTGCCATTTCACCTACGTGTTAAACAATTCACTATTAGCTCTATTTAACATTTGAACATAACATTATCATTCGAATATTAGAATGACAAACTAATAAGATGACAAACTGTAAAACACTGTAATCTGATTAAAATAAAGTATGATAATTTAGTAATGATCCCTGTCGATGATTTATGTTCAGAATAGTGTTGTTAGACATCATTTGCTTATAAATGAGATATTCCCTACGTATAGCAGGCGAACTGGAAGGTTTTGTGGTGTACTGCTTATCAGTCAGACAAACAATCGCAAAAGCACTACCTACCTGTTATTGGACATGTCTAGGTGACAGTTGGTTTACTTCCAATGAAGATCATTCTCGAATAGTTGAATGCCACAATCAAGGACAAGATTTTGTAGCAGTTGTGGAAGCTCTTGGAGTAAAATAGATCTACAGCTTATGGCATACGTCTTTTGTAATTTTGAACGGACTTACCGCGTTGAGCTGTTCATGCGTGAGGGTGAAAGATTGGTCATTGATAACGAATTTATGGATTTAATTTTAATGCTAACTGAAGATAATCCACTGCTTACGCTGGGGCAAATAAAGGAGGAAGCAAGGCAAATTTGGCCAGATAAACCCGACTTTTCAGTATCGACACTGTCAAGATGTTGGGATGGAGAGCTCATGATGTCCCATTGCGACGTATAACTGCGCAGAAGCTAAGGAAGTCAGACGTCTGTTTGCCCAGTGGGTGATCGAAACTGGATTACAAAGCCACCGAATTTACATAGACGGGACGGGCTTTAATTTAAGGGAACAGTAGGGCAATGTACCCCAGCTCGTGACATCCGAGAGGGTAGAACTCTTCCGGATTTAAGAGAGAGTGTGCTTTTACAGTGGGTTGAAACTGCCTTTCCTCATATTACGCAAGAGATTGTTTATCGAAATTACAATCACTTACCTACTGTAGGCTGTAGTTAGGCGCGTCCAACAAGAATATTCAGCTTAAGTTGTTCAATTTACCTGGTTTCTTTCATAAACTTTATTAATTAAACAAACTATGTAATTTTTCCTTAATAAACCATCAATAACGATATGGTTTCAATCATGATAATGATTAAAACAAAAGGTTTGTTGTATTTTTTCATGTAATTCAATTTGAAATTTGTGAAATAAAAGTCAATCTTTGTTCAAACTTTCCTTAACCCTGTCAAAACCAATCGAAATGTGGTCATTCGTAGCGCAAATATGAGAATTGTCATTTCTAAATGAAACGTCATTTACATTTGAGATAAGTCATAAGCAAGCAGCTGAACCGTTGTTACCATTTCAAAACTGTTGCTTCCGAATACTTAATGTTTACAGTGGGTGAAATATGTAGGTACCAAATTACTGAAGTTTAAAAGCAAATGCAAAAAGGCATATGTGCGTGAATGTTTCTGCTAAGATCTCTGCACCTAAGGTGCCATTTGAGCTGCTTTTATAAATCTAAGCCCACCCATTTTGTAAATATTAGCAACTGAACAGAACTAAGATGTATATTATATTTTTCTCCGTGTCGAATACTATCTCGCCTTTTGTAGATCTAAATGCTTTTCTGAAATCTTCTGAAGTCACAAAAAGGCTTCCTTTTCCCTATAATTTCCTTCTAAACGATATTGCTAAGCGAGTCTGGTACAATGCACAATGAACGGTCAGTCACGCAATTTAAATAGGGTCTCCTGCTCTCATCTTTGGAATAGGTTGCTGTTTTCCTGTCTGCAAGGACGTCAAGCATCTTCCCTGACGTCTACCTTTGTAGCAAGAATGGTAAAAATAGTGAGCTCCTTTTTCCAAAAAAAAAAAAAAAACGGTTATGATAATTTTGATCATCACTGGGAGACATGCTCCGTGAGCTTTATGTCAAAAGGAAACTTTCATTTGGGTGGAGACTGGTGTTTTCAAAGGGCATTGGCATTCCAAGTATGTCGAGGAGTCACGATGCCATACTGGCCAGTAAACGTGCTTAATTTCTTTTTACTGTAAAAGTGGAATTGTCTTCTGTATTACCGTGCGTTTAAGACATTTTTCATTATTCAGAAACGTAATTTTTTCTGGAGTATAGGCCTACCGCTGGTACGGTTTGTAAAGAACTGTTTAATGTACGTATCTTTTTTTTTTATTTATTTTTCATCTCACGATCTCTTCTGTTTTTCACGAATTTGCGCTTTGTAAATGACTGCTTCCAAAAATACTAGCATTTTAAGCTTATATTATATCAATAAATTCTAATTTCTTTAACCCCGATAATAATAATTATGGGATTCATTATCACCACAAATAACCCAGTCTGACTTCCTAAATACATTTCGTGACGTTTCACCGTCGTGCAAATACGTCCCAGGGAACCAGCTCACATGCAAATCTCGCCTATTATATGAAATACCGAAACCAATAATCCCGCAAAGAAGCGAGAAACGGCCGGGGGAATGTTGCTGTTGAACAACACTCCAAGGAAACTGCCAATCCGGAATACGGGAGGCCTCGTAGACTAACCTGAAATAGGCGACAGCGTTGCGTGCAACATCGCCATATTTTTTCAGGTGGGGTGTTTGTTTGTGTTTGTGTCCGTGCGTTGCGGAGTAGCGTGGAGCCAGGGATGAGGAGAAGGATTATTGGAATGTGGTAAAACAATTTGCTGTGGTTGTTTTCGCAGCCCGCTAAACCTCTGCGTACGTTTTGTTGGCCGTTTGTCTCCCTACAAGAAATATGACCTCAGGTTCGAAATAGTGTTTGGGGTATATTCCCTAGTTTTTTTTTTCACTTTCACTCGACAAATCTGTTTAGTGTGTTTTTAGGTTACGTATTATTTTTCGTTTTCTTTTTATTTTGTAGGTCGAGTGATACGGGAGTTTAAGATATACTGTGTCTGTATATAGAATGTGAGGTACTTAAATTTAGACCAAAATTTAGAACTTTTTTAAGTAAAAAAAAAATAACCCTAACAGATTTTTAACAAAAGTATTCCTTAAGTGGTACGTTGGATCACCCAGACAAGAATAATGTTCATTGTTACTTTTAATATTATAAAGACTGTGAAGACACTCTTCTTGTCTATATTGTTAAAAATACACCAACTTTTTTCACCAATAAACCATCTTCTATTCTTTCCACATGACAGGACCACCTCAAAACACTCTGATCCACCTTTTCACCTACATCAATCATTTTTGCCAATTTCGTGTAGTACATCTCCATAATTCTCATCATTTTAGTTCTTCTTATGGCCTTACTCAAACAGTTCAGCTCTACAGCTTTCAAAAATTTTTTCCTTCATTCTCATTCTTCATGTACACTCAACCTCCATAAATAAGAGTTGGCTCAACAGTTCCTTCATACATTTCACCCTTTGCTTCCTTGGCCGATATCACTTATGTTATATAACAAAAACCTTTTCTCTCACCCTCCTATAACTCAATTACTCATATGAGTCTACTAATTACATTCATTGCTCCATTATCTCTGCCTCCACTTACTTTTATAGCCTTACTCTTGCTCACATCCACTCTCAGCTTTCCCCTTTTGCAAACACTTTCCAAGTTTTCATCAGTCTCTGCAGAGTCTCTTCAATATTTCCAGTCAGTTCTATGTTACCTGCCAGCATCAATCTTTCCACATTCCATTCACAACTATTTCGCATAACATAATTCAGATCCTATACCCACTGCATATTTTACATTTATATATATATATATATATATATATATATATATATATATATATATATATATATATATATAATATGTATATATATATAAATATATATATATATATATATATATATATATATATATATATATATATATATATATATATATATATATATATATATATATATATATATATATATATATATATATATATATATATCTATATATACAAATATATGCGTTAATAAACATGGAAGTGCTTGGTACTGAATTTCTGCCTATCATTTATGTGTGCATAAAAAGGATACAGGAAAGAAGGATTTACAAAGGTTGTATTTAGTGAAATATATTCTTCAGTAAACACTGAATGTTGCTTGCTTTCTGAATCAAACAAGGAATTGTATCAGACTTATTTTCACAAAAGAAAACAATATAAAAAATAAAAGAATATACAAATTAGTTATGTAAGTTCTTCTAACAACATGATAAATTTCATTTTCATAGCTGAAATAAAAAGAAAAAGACTAACCACAGAATACATCTATTCCCTGAGCCTTTGTATACGACAGCAGGAGATCGTAAATCAAAAGATATTATCAAAGAGATATAAGGGTATAGAGAAACCCATGAGAAACAGACCAGGTGATGCTAGTTCACTTTTTATCTGTTATATGTTTCCTCTCGCGCAAGAACGGGTAAATAAGAGTGAAGAAGAAGACTGTCTTCTTCTTCTTCTTCTCTCATTCCTTAAAGAAGAAATGTTGGAACTGAGCTGAGAAAAGAGAGGCTCATGAAAGCCTCCCACTGCTGAAGGAATTTCCTCCTTTGTAGCGATAACACCTGTCGCTGGAATTTTTGAAAAGACAGGCAGTTTTGAGAAACCTTTGCAAGAAAAAAAAAACATTTTAGAAAACAACTGCACTGTTTAGCTCAAATGTTTATCTTTTTTATATCTTTTTATATTTTATCGTTTTTCTTCTGACGCTTTATTGTAAACAATGAATTTGCTGATGACTCTCAATATCTATTTTGATTAATGGAGGCACCTTGCAGTTTGCATGAACAAAAACCAGTCTTTGGAAAGAAACTGAAATAATCATACCCAACATTATCTCACTTTATATCTGCATATGACAATCCTCAAGTTCTTTGTGAATAAATTCACACCGTCTTCAATTTCATCCATGTATATACAGTGGGTGGCAATACCTTCACAGCCATTCTTGACTTACTTTATTACTTTAAAGGTATATTCGACACCTGCTTACATCATGGCTGTAGTTGTCCTTTGTCATTCTATAACCAAAGCCACAACAATTTCTAACAGCTAGTGGATATTTAAATGAGATTTTACATCTGATAAAACATTTTATTCTACATATAATTCGGTACGATGCTAATTCTTGCATGTGCAAACATAAATAATAAAAATAAAAAACTTTCTTAATCAGAAGTATAAATCTTTCAAGACTGTTGAGTTTTTAAAAAACTCAACAGCCCAATAGCGCATTAAAATTGATCATTACAACTCATAAAAAATTAAAACAGTCTAGTCTTTTATTGCAATTGACATCAGTACTCAGTGCATACAATTCCTGAGTGTGCTATTCTAAAATCATATATAAAAACAATGCCCAGATATGACACAGACAGCTAATCAAGAACAGTTCAAGAAAGCCAGTGCTATCGAAAAGTGACAAGGTACTTTCTTGAAAGCATTTGAAATTTTATTTTTGGAAGCACCTGAAATTTTTTTGGAAGTATTTGAAAATCTATATTCGGAAGCATTGGAAATTGTATGGCAATATTATGAAAAGAACAAGTCCTGAATCAAATCTGTGTTAACATAGAATGAAGTCCGCCTTAATCTGGAAAAATATCACAGCTGTGCAGATCGTTTGGAAAACTTTTAGTTTTCTCTGACGTGTTTGAAAGCTTGGGAGACTATTTACATACTGTGGTCTATCACGTATAATCATCAGTGAATTTTTATGTTATTTTTTTCTATCTGCAAAAAATACCTTAATCTTTCTCAAGTTTTGTATTCCTGTTGTTGTAAATAAAAATGAGGTACAGTATCTCTGTACCTTTAACACATCAAACACTGTATAACAAACTTTTTTGTCTGAAAAAATTTTCTCAACCGCTTAGCTTGAGTGTACTTACAATTGTTAGTTCCATTACATGTGTGTGATGTGAAATAATTTTTAAACATTTTTTAAGGTATTGTTCTCTGCAGCTTTTTTTTTTTACTCTGTCGATATTCTAGTTCATCAGTTGTTTGAAAATGTGTATGTTCTTAGTCTGGCTTAAGTCCTGAGCACCTTTACTCTTGTAATACCCTATGGATGCTTTATTGTCAGAAGCAACTATGTGGGTGCACCTCCTACCACCTATCTTGAGAGTTTCCTGAAAAGAAACAGTTTCATGCAATAAAAATCCAAATGCTGATAGAATTATTGAGTAAAGTCAGACGATGAAAAAAATGAAGAGGAATCATTAGCTTTCTTTATCCTTTCAGGCAATGTGGCATAAATAACTATATTCTCAGAGACAATGATGGAAAAATTGAGACAAAGCAAAACTTTTTATCAAGTACTCTGGAAAATGTAAATGCTACAGTAACATTCATTTTGATGGCTGTTTTCTACATTAAGTTTTCTGTAATATAAGGAATATAAAATTTAGGCCAAAGGCCAAACACTGGGACCTATGAAACCATTCAGTGCTTAAAGGGAAATTGAGAGTAAAAAGGGTTTAAAGGTGTAACAGGAGGAAAACCTTGTATTAACACTATGAAACAATTGTTAGGAGAGGCGGGAAAGTAAGATGGAAGAAAGAGAATATAAACAGAGGTACAATCAAGTTCTCACTGTCTGCTGAGCTGGTAAATGTCAGTTTTCAGGTATGCAATCAAGAAGCCCAAAATCTTGCAGGAAAGTTAATATTAGTATGAACTGGTTGACTGCATTACATATAAGTGCATTTGCACATTAATAAGCTCTACGAAAGTTTCGTAATGCTGCAAACATATTTTAGACCGTTTGAATCAAATGTTATAAAAGTTATTGGTCTATAAAGGCTTGGTAAAAAAAAAATCTGGAAAAATGTCAAGGTTTAAAAAAATGAAGATATGTACATAAGATCTTGAAATGAAAATGTATAAAACAATAATAATTTTATGTACATCATTTCTAGAGCTAGTACCTTAAATCCAGTTTTGGAAACGGGAATAAATTCTACTATGAAGTTGCTGACCTACAAATAAAGCACCTTACTGAGCAGAGTCAATTACTGTGGAAGAATAAACTTTCCTTTTAAAGTTACTAACCTTGAGTACAACAGCCCACAGAGCAGTGCCAATTCCTGTCCCTCTGCATGTGGAAGAAACATAAAGGTCTTCCATGTAGACCTCAGGCCCATCGAAGCCATAGGTGTATGAGAACATGGTATACCCCACTACTGAACCGTTTCTCTCGACAACATATGACTTGAACAGAGGGCGCTTTCCAAAACCTTCATTCATCAGAACTAAAACAGAAGAAGAAACAACATTAATAAAATGGTAAAATTTACGAAAGGATACAGAAAAATGATTCAAATATCAAGCAACTTGCTTTTCTTATAAGCTAAATATTTTCATACTGTCTGATCTGAACTTTAACTTCTCCACATAAGTGATTTTTTCCATATAGAACAATAAAATAATGTCTTTCTTTTAAGATTACAGCATTGAAAAGTTATAGAGACTCTGCATAGATACCTGTCTCGTCAATTACTACTTCATCTAGTAAACCCAAGTACAGGTGCAGGCTTTTCACACTTTCGAATATGTCCGGGATGTCCTTTGCAGTTGCTTCTCTCAGAATGAATTCACTTGGAATATTATGTCTGTTGAGAAAGCATCACTCTAAATATTGGTAAGAAATGGGTTTAATAATTCATAATACTAATCTAGCTATGAAACATGAATGATCATTGAATGTGCTTACAAAATGGCCCACTTGACTCTTGGGTAATTGGCTAATAGAAAGCCAAAACAAATTTCTAGGTGAAAATTGCACATGTAAGCAAGTCTTATTTTTTCAGATCCCTGGTGCAAGAAGTTACAATGTTAACTGATGCTATGATAGTAATGTTTTGTATTTATGAAACTTTTTTGTTTACTTGTGATAACTATATTTATTTATGTAGATTTCACTTCATTCTGCAGACCACATTAATGTCAGTGTTGTGTCAGATTGTACTAGATCCCAACAGTACCCTTGTAGAGGCAGATAACAAGAGAAAATATGAGAATGAAAAAGATAGTCATAAGAAATTCGTTGCTGTAAGCTTTCACAGACCTGAGTTTCCTGCTTAGAACCTGAGTTGTAGTTTTGATCGCAGAGAGTAAATACTGTCATTTGAAAGCTTCGTAAGATGGAAAGTAAGTAAGCCTTGTTTTGATGGAGATTTAGAGCTCCCTTTGATGTGTATTGAACCTATGTTTTGATAGAAATTGTCTGTTCTGCATTCTTTGTTGTGTTTTGAAAATATGTATTAAGGGTCTGCCTTGCTTTGTTTCAGTACTGTTTTGTAGAAATCATCTGCTTTTCATGCTGTGTTTTTAGATGTTTTGGTAGAGATTTGTCTGTCTTCTTTGCCATTTGAATCCTGAGACACAAGAACATCTAGGGTATACATAATACCCATATGTGTGAGGGCCCTTAGTATATGCCACAGTGAGTATGAAATTACTGTAAAAGAATTCTATACAGTATTAACTGGAATGATGTCTTTGTTATAAGCTAGTGTACATAATAAATGTCAATATAGTAAAATCTTATAATGTAAGTATTAGCCTAAGTAATAATTTAAGGACAACACATATCCAGCCCCATAACAATGTCTATGTTAATTCTTATAACTTAAACATGTAGTATTTTACCGACTGGGATATTATCAGTTTGTTTCCATGCTGTTCATAAAAATTCATTCACTGAAAAAAGTTAGCCACACAATTTTGATGATTAATTGTGTAAGTCATCATTCAAGAAATTCCTGCCTTTGGCTCTGAAGAGCTTAAGTTTTTTGTGTATAAATATATTTCAACAGAATATTCAGCTATGAGAACTGGAAAAATAAATGTTTAACTCAAGATTTTCCAAATTTTCCTGATTCCTACTTCAGATGACTGGATCACAAACCCCAATTTCAAATTCTACTTTTGTACCTTGAAATTAAATGACTACAGGAAACAAAAACATTAGAATAATCTCATTGCTACTGTACAACTGATTTTTCTATCAAATATAAATACTTTCAAGGACACACAACAGATAAAATTTAACTCATAAGGTCATCAGCTTTGGAGTTTCAATTACTGCATTTCACAAAGAACTGTTTTTTCATCATGATATTTCATTTTTCCAAGAAAAAATCAGTAACATGGCAAGGTCACCTTTTGATTAATTCTTCCATTGCATCCTTTTTAATTTCATAAACAAGGTCTCCTGAGTATTCTGACACAGTATCATCATGGGCCCCAATACTGAGGAGGAATTTATTTGGTGCTTTCGTGTAGATGTCACAGCGTTTACAACCTTCGGCTGAAACTTTCTGTCAGGATAAAAGTAGAGAAAAAAGTCCTTGAAGAAAATACTAATTACAGAAGCACCTCAAATTAACAGACAATAGGGGTCTGGCCTTTCTGATACGTAACAAGGTCTGTTAAATAATAAAGACCATAGATTATAGCCTGCACTTGAATATTTTCCAGAGATCTTATAGCTAACAGTAATTCCACATAGTTCCCAGATTTCAATATAAGGGATATATCTAAGAATGCATCATATCTAGAATTGTAGCATAAGGAAAAATAACCATAAAAGGGTAGCTGGTAAGTACATAAGTCGGCTAAACTGAGGTCTGTTAAGTCCTAATTATTCTGTTACCAGTCTAAGACATAGATTAAAGGCTTCAAAATGTCTCATTAGTAGAGAAAGTCCATGCTTTTACCCGAATTATAGAAATGTAAACATTCACTTCATCGTGGGAGAATGGCAAAGCTATCATTCAATTAATGCTATGTATTCTACTACTGGCAAGTGACCTAACAACAGACTTGGTAAAGCTCCTAAATAAAATTCTAAGCTTCTACAAAATTTAAAGTGTTCTTACTAACTGATGGAGTTTTTGCTTTGGAGAGAAGCTGCTAAAAAGTAATATAGTCATGGCTAATGACTAAGAACGTTTCATTACTGTGGCCTGGCAAGATACAAGTTAACAATGAGACCAGTTTCTTAACTGTGGTTGGCCACTGCCAGACAATGAAACCTTAAGACTAGTAAGGAAAAACATTTCAAGGATCAAACGACAACAAATAACTCAGCTTCATCTACAGTGTGCAGTTAAACATCCTTTATCACTGGATGGAGTACATCTGCTACCACTTCCTTACCTGCAAATGAACCAAAAACCAAATGTAAGCTACAGACAAATACATATAAAAGGCTTCACTTATGCTTTTCTAATGCCCATATATTGGATGATGCTGTACAGATATCATTATGAATAAAATTGACAGAACACACTTTACCACAAGTATTCTTATCACCTATAATGTAGCTGAAGACAAACCTGAAAAAATACCCAAATAAGCAAATGATTATTGAGGACATGGTATTTTGACCTTCAGCCAGGAGAACATATGAGGGGTTTGGGTAGCCTACCTGAACTAATGTTTTCCACAAGGCAGTAGCCATGCCTCTCCTTCTGTACTCTGGAGTGACATAGATATCTTTCACAACCACTACGCGACCGGCCATTGAGGAGAAACAGTAGATATAAAGCAGATAGCCATTTACTACACCACTGCTTAGTTCACTGACGAAAATATGAAAGGCAGGATCATTTCCAAAACCTCTGCTCTGCAGATCTGGAAAATAATCAGACAAAAATGTACTCACGTTCATGAAGACACATTTCAAATGAAATCAATTTACAAAAACTTCATAGTTATAATTTTTCATGTCTTAATTTGCTTGGCACAGGCATTTCTTCTTTCTTTGTGTTTGTCAAGTAGTCATAATTACTCTCCTGATCGCTTCAATAGTCACTTTCTCTCCCTTCAAAACTTCCGGACATACAGGTATACAGTACAGTATAAAAATACCTGTATACAGTACAGTATAAAAATAAATAACTATTTTTTTGCCATTGTTAGCATCTCCATTTGGTTCAATATCTAACTGTGACATAAATTACCACCTAAACATACATAATCATTAAAATAAAAAATAAATTGTTAAATCTTCACTGAAATTCTCATTGTGAAAATACTAACAAAGAAATATACAAATCACAGTAACAGAAAAACTTTGATTTTAGATAAACGGGCTTAGAAGGAGGCAGATCTGACTGAGGGAGTCTTCGTGACTTAAAAGCCAGCAAAGTGACAGAGGCAAAAGTTTAAACTGCTCAATGTTGTTGTTGTCTATACTTGCCTTGGCATGTCAGTCCTCTTACGTCGGTTATTTTTTGTTCTTTTATAGACTCTTGCATCAACAATTCCAGCATCTGGCAGTCTGACACTCGGGCCTCCCTCACCACTAATGGGATCATTTTCTCTGCAACGGAGATCAAAATCATATTAGAATGCTGTTTATGAGAAAATATCAATCGCTGCTCTCCACGGACTGTAAAAACAAAAGCACAAAACATCCAAAAGTACTGTAGATAAAGTTTTCCATAACTGTATGAACTTCTAATCAACATATAACTTTCTTGTGAAGCCAAGGAGATTCACAGGAAGGCCTGGGAAAAATTCACTGGTAGGCATAAAAAACTGAACTTACCAGTGGGTCTCAAAAAGTATTATTTCACATGTAAGCCTAAACACAAAACATAATTTTAACACTGCATACCCTGGAGAGGTGCAGTTTGTCAAGATTCACATCTTGACCCAACAAGAGTACTTTTTGAAGATAGTATATTATGCATTTCAAAGCATACTGAAGCATCAGCAATAAAATAAATAGATAAGAGGCCCCCCTCCTAATACTAGAATCACACAATGTTCTTTTACCCTAGAGCAAAATCAAAAAGATACTAAACAAACGTACAGAAGTAAGGAAAAACAGTTTTAAATTTAATGGGAGTATCAATTTGTATTTACCTGAGACGGAGAACTAATACCTGGTCTGTATGTAATGCTGAAAGCTAACTTTCATTACATTTATACAGTGACTTGTTACAACCATCAGTTTTATGCAATGAATGAGGATTCCAATGAAAAACATATCTAAAATAGATCTATGAAGTTTAAGCATACACCCGGGCTGCAATGATTTAGACGAAAAATACAAATATTTCACGGACTCACCAGATCTATGAGCTTGCTACAGATGCAAATGTTTTTATGTGTCTGCGTTCTTGGTCTCGCAAAGAACCTTTTTATAGCCCCCTGGTTTCAATTGGGAGATGACGTTACCACTAGAAAAAAAAAAATTGATATCCCCTGCAAAGACTACAAAGTGCCTTTATCTTCCTTGAGCTCATCATTTCTCTTATCAACAAGCTTTTAAAAAAATGATAAGAGTTTTAGTCTTATGGCATCGAAACACCAAAGGGAACAGCAATGACCTGGTAAAATGTTGTCAAGTGATAAAAAATGAATTACAGTAGAACCTTGCTTAATATTTCTTTTGCTGAAGATATTTTATCACCATGCAATTACGAGCTAGGGTGGAGAGAGAGAGAGAGAGAGAGAGAGAGAGAGAGAGAGAGAGAGAGAGAGAGAGAGAGAGAGAGAGAGAGAGAGAGAGAGAGAGAGAGATACAACAACTAGAAGTTAGTGTTCACTGATCAGTCAAAATGTAGTGTTCAAACAGGATGGCCTTGATGAGATAATCCTCACCTCTCTGGGGTAAAACCATTCAATATCAATTCTTTAGAATATTTCTCAATCATGCACAAACTATCAACCTATCTATCCATACATTTTCTTTAGTATATCAACTTTTATGCAGTTAACATCCTAAATAAAATTTGCATGACCCTAAATCTGTTATGCATCATCTACAGAAGATGACTGCCTTTGCCAAAGAGTAATTTTAGATTAAAATGGGCAAACGCCAGTTGCTACCCAAAGAAAAATGCAGCAAAGATAGGTGGTTGATGATGAAAGTGCTGGTTCATTCATTTTTTTAGGTAATTATGTAACCTTACATGCAAATGTTCTGTCTTCTAATGGTCCAAATTCTCCATTCTCTTTGAAACCTTTACACAGTCATGATGTTTACAAAACTAATACTCTAGGGCAGACCTAGATTACTGTCCAAGGACAAATGAAGTTTGAAGAAGGCCAAATACCCATTTGTATATCATAATAAAAATTAACAATCTATCACAAAGAAGAATCTAGCACGTGATTTGTTAACCAACTTTGATGTACAGTAATGCATTTGGAGACAGCAATAATTTTCTGGACTGGAAAGAGCATCAATCACTTAACCCATAGATTATAATCAACCCTGTTTATATGTATTTTTTATTTAAAGTTCATCTAAAAGGATTACAAATATCTTCTGAATGAATTATGGTATGGCAGAAACTTTCAAGTTCCTTGAAAATTAAGAAATTTTTATTTGCTGTTCGTCATTGTTTCAAATATTCTTGAAGAATGTAATCTATTGCAAAGACCTTCACAGACTGATTAGCAAAAACAGATGTGACATTTATAAGTGATAATTCTCTGTAGGAGGCTTCCCTGACTCAACAGATATACTGTTCCTTACAGCATATGCCTACATTGATAATTCAGTATACTGTACAGCATAAATCCCACAAGATAAGATTTTATTGCAGAAAACCCTGCACAAAAATCCAGATAAAACTGAACACTTAGAACTAAATATATTCACTAGTAATCCTACACTCGCCTAAACATTTGAAGTTTGTTACCTTGGTGTTGACTGTCACAGTGTTGATTTATTTACAGGACTTAACAGGAATTCTGTTCATGAATTAAACTTGAATTTGACAGAAAGTTATCGGAGGTTAAAATACAAAGTGTATGTGAATGCCCTGGCTAAACACCTTGTTTATAACCTCACACAGGCACTTGACAGATCACGTGAAGCATGATAACATTCTTAGTGCAAATAATTCTCAAGCAGACCCCAAAACTGTCCCTCAAGTTGAGATGCCTCTATCATGTTAAGTTGGATGGTATCATGTCTAAGTATGGTGTAATAAAGTGATCATAAAATTAATTGTATAATAAAGAGATAACAAAATCAATGTAAATAAGATAAGCTAAAGTTGATAAAATTACCCAGCTCCCAAGACAACTACAGGTTATTAGCATTAAATGGTATTTGAGTTATAGATAATAGTGCTGTGCACGTGTAATTTTATGATGTGATCTTTTAAATATTGCGACGTGGAAGTGAATGAAAAGTGACCTCTTTTGTGATCATTAGTGGGAAAGAAACAAATCATGGAGGGCTATATGACCCTAGATGGGAATATATTAATTTTTTGTTTGTTTAAGACTCAGTTAAAAACTGTATTACATCACTAATACATTTTGTTTTTGGACTGGATGTCTTATAGGATTGCACAGCTTAAAATAACATATTTTGAGACTCTTACGGTGAGAAATCCACAAATAGATGGGTAAAATGCATCACTTCACTTCTAAAAGGGAAACAAAGGGATTCGCAAATGTTAGCCACTCATCGTGAACTTGGCATCAAAGGTGGACTAGGTTTTGAAATTCATCTTTACTATGAAACACTGGTCATAAAATATCTGACATGACTACTGTCACTAAGTCATTGTGGTTTTATATTCTTAAAAGGGGGACGGAGGGGGTTAAGTTAATGACAAAACCAGTATACCTGTTGGTAAATAACACAATACCTGACCTTGCTCCTTTAAATGGAATGATGGCTTTTCAAAGCCTCAATTATCACTGAAGAGAACGAGGGCATTAAAGATTAAGCCATCTCATCTCTGTTTTACCATCATTACGTAAGAGATATACTCATGTTATAAATACAATCAGCCCTTGCACTTATGTCTTGAATAACGGGAACATAATGCCAAGCATATTACAGTACTGTACTTCTACAACAGTCAAAGAACAAAACAACTTGAACCGACCATGCTTACGTTTTGTTTGCATACTGTGACAAATGGACCTATAAATACACCATTATGAGCCACTCAAATTTGAGGTGTGTTAACACAGGGCTAATTGTATTTACACTTTGAATATATCTGCTTTCTTGTGTATTTCCAGCCAGACAGAGGGACGATTTAGCTTACATGAATCTCCTCTCTGTCCTTTCCTTTATTCAACTCCCTTTACATGATAATGATGAAAAATCAAAGAGATTGTGTTTTTCAGGGGTAACCTCAATTTCTAACCAATTTATTGGCTCCTGAAAGAAGAAGTTACAGAAGTAGACCTGTGCAGTATTCATGTTTACCAAATGAAAGTACAGTACTACAAGGATCACTTTTTCTATCTCAAGATTCAGCACAAAAATTATGGTTTGGAAGATCCCAAAGTCAAAATGAAAGAATGAACCTGTAATAATTACTAAGTAACAGATAATACCACTTTAGTTGAAGAATAAATATACTGTGCAGTATTTGTCGGTTAAAAGATAATTTTACAGTTATGAATGTAAGAAGGGGTTGCAAACGGATACATGTAACATTTCTTTTCATAAGTTAGAGTTTATGTTTGTGTGATCAGGAAGAAGAATGAAAACCAAAAAGGGTTAGAAACATATATGTTAATCAGAGGTGGTTTCATGTTATTGGCTGTTGGTATTAAATAAAAACAAAAGCCATAATATTCTATCCTTCTCTTGCTCTTTGGTGGTCATGTCTGGCATAGCTAATATTCTTTTATAAAAAATATCTATCTTTGTGTTTCTTTGCTGCCATGTGTTTTCAGAGATGTTCCATTTTTCCCTTTCACTGTCTAACCTTATTAACCGTGGCCTGGGTTTTGTTTTCTTTGTCTCTTGAAGTTTTGTGTTTGTTCACTGTCCAGCCCTGTCTTACCTAACCTACTACATATACTTCATTAGTTCATTTTCAGTTCTTTATTTTGGTTAAATTCATTTACAAGAATTTCAGTGAAGGATTCTCCGTCTTTCTTCAGATTCTCTTCATTATTACCCCCTGAGTCTCTGGCAAATTGAATATTATCAGATTTTCATTTTTTCTTGATCCTGTGCTTCTCTAGTCTAATGTCTCCCTGTGTTGTTTCTTTTGATTACTATACAGCTCCTCCTTTATCACCAGCAACATGTTCCTTGATGTCTTTTACTGCCATTCCTATCTGCTCTAAGGAGTCTCATATCCATTTGTATTGTACCTTAAGGTCTTTCTTTGCTTTCCCTACCTAGAAGACCAAGCCTATTTGCCCATTACATTTGACAAAAGCCATTTTATAATATCCGCTGCTTTTTATATTACAGCATACTGAACATTTGCGGTGTCTGCACACACCACATGAACCACTGGTATTATTTTACTCTAAACTACTGTTGCATTTTGAACCTGAAAATTCAATTTTCCCATATAGTCCAAGAGCCAAGGGGTGTGTGCATGCCTGTAAGAGCCAGAAAATTACCTGCTTGATTTAGTTAGAGGGTCCACTGGGACACCTTTTTAGTTAGAGCAGACACCCAGAAACCTGGCAATTATTGTGTTATTCAGGATTTTCGCTGAATTTGATGAAATAAAAAAAAAAACTCCTTTTTTATGTGTATTGGTTACAAAAATTGCAATAACTCAGCAATGAAATGGTCTACAGAGTTCATTCACTTCTCAAAATAAAGCTCAAAGAATGATTTATTCAATGGATACAAGCACAATATGATTGGTTAATACCCAAGGTCACTAGAGGTCAAAGTATGACCTTTCTAATGAGAAATTAAAATCTATGACTTTTCATATTTAAATATTTGTGAAAAACAGGCGAATAGATTAAACATTTAATGCTTTTACATTCTGGTTAGGTACACTTGCGTACACCATAGGCAAGTTTTTGAAATTAGTTGGAAAACATGTTTACTTATTTTAACCTCTATGTAGCAATCAATATGCCGTAATTTGTATTCTAGGGATGGCAATAAGGATGCAAAAAATTAATCAATCCAGTTTACTTTATGTTCTCTGTTCATATTTTGTTCATTCAAAATTTTAGGAAACCTAATTTTTTTCTTTTTTCAGTGAAGAATGTCTGACTCTGGCGCACCAAAGAAAAAAATTAAGGACATCACAGGCACCATCCTCAAGTGGTTCTAGTGATCCAAAGAAATATATAATCTGCCAAAAATCTGATGATAAATGTGAAAATACCAGCACAGAGAATGGTAGGACACATATCACTGAAGCAGCGGAAGCGAGAAGGGATGCAGTTTTATGAAAGACTGAAGCAAGTGGGCACAGGGAAATTCTTATACAAAGTTAACAAATGTTGTAAACAGTATACCCTCCAGAAAACACTGGGTAAACTGGAGCAGTTGAGCAAAGGCCCCACAGATATTGCTGCTCATTCCCCACAGGATAGCTCAGCCTTTGTTCAACAAAGGAGTACACGTTTTATGGTGGATTCTCGGGCCCCCTGATCTCTGCCAGCTAATATTAACAAGTTTTTTACAAGTTTCCTAAAATTTTGAATGGACAACATATGAACAGAGAACATAAAATAAACTGATAAATGGAGGATTTCTGAAAAAGGATGAGCTGAATCATTCCTTATGGCAGCCATGATAGTTCAGTATGATGTGTTTACCCGAACTTCCGACTTGCATGATGCGAATTACATATTTGGAACAGATCTTTACTGTCACAGCCAGTGTATTTGTAACTAAATCAGGAAAGGAGAGAAAGCAGCAACTGAACCATCATCAATGCCAACTGGCTGGCAGAGGTATGATATCTTCAAAAATTTTATGAAAGATTTAGAACCAGGCTTGAACTCTGGGAGATGCTATAACCTGACTTAAGCTTCCAGGTGCTGTAGTGAAGAGTGGAGTAATGATCAAACTCATTTTGTGTACACAATAGATAAGTCTTTAAGCTTTATTTTGAGAAGTGAACCATTTCACTGCTGAGTTATTGCAATTTATGTAACCAATACACGTAAAAAAGGGGAGTTATTTTGATTCCATCAAATTCAACGAAAACCCTGAATAACATGATAAGTGCCAAGTTTCTGGATGTCTACCCTCGATGAAAAGGTGTCCCAGTGGACGCTCTAACTAAATCAAGCAGGTAATTTTCTGGCCCTTTCATGCATGCAAACACCCTTGGCTCCAGGAATAATATTCTGTGTGCTTTGAATGTTTCTGACATTTGATTCCTTAACAAATGAGTGCTTTCTGTGACAGTGGACCCCATCCTTATATCCTACTATTTGGGGGACAACAGTGGGAAAGCAGGAACTACAACTCATTGATGGTAAATGCAAAGGCGATAGTTGCACGAAGAAATTGTTTAATATAATTTTTTTACTAAACAAGGTAGAAAATGGTATACATAATACAGAACAGTGAGAAAATTTGAGAGATTCACTGCCTGTCGTTTGTATTTTTACGTTCATCACCGAGGGGCCAGTACTTAACAAAGTGGAAGCTCCATGGGTCACATCCAGGTTTAGCACCAGCCCCTACTACTTTTAATCTGCCTACTCCTGCGCCTGGCTCCCTTGCTTCTGACCCTTGCCATTGACAGTCTTAAGTCTAGGTTTAAGGAGAATTTAACCTAGTAGCGATGCAGTGAAGTGCAGGATGTGGCTACTCGTCCCCTCAGTAAATTTCTCAAATCATATCACCTGTACTGCATTATATACACAATTTTCTATACAGTATTCTCCACTAAAGAAATGACGTTAGGTAGCCTAATAGGCTAGACGATATCTTCATGTGGTCATCTCCTTTACATTTGCCCACACTGATATAGTTCTCATTCA
Organism: Macrobrachium rosenbergii; assembly: GCF_040412425.1. Taxonomy (NCBI): domain Eukaryota; kingdom Metazoa; phylum Arthropoda; class Malacostraca; order Decapoda; family Palaemonidae; genus Macrobrachium; species Macrobrachium rosenbergii. The sequence goes on along the minus strand of NC_089771.1, from coordinate 24,046,340 downwards.
GTTTAGGCTAAGGCAAGTTCATGGAATGTTTTCAAGCTAATAACAAGAACTAGGGTATGGACATAGTCACGCTAGGTGACGTTGAATAGGTAACTTGAGAACCATACGAAAATCAGGAGTCAAAATCACACTTTAAAACAGAGAAAATTGATAGTTTCAAGTCCAAAAATGCGAAAACTGTTCAAAATTAAATAATAACGATCCATCCATTAAAACCTACAGATCAAAGTCTACAGTTCTCTTTGCTGAGCAACTTACGTTCTGCCAACGGTAAGCAATGTCTTATTTTTTTTTTACGTACCTGTCATGTTGCTGTTGGCAGTCGTACTCAATCTATATGTAAGACCGCTCAAAGTATTTATACTCGACGTATTTGCCGAAGCAGACTAGATTTCATAATATATATGACGTAACACATCTGGTGCGCACTGGCATTTACTCCGTTTGTTTATATCCTCTGCGCTTCACCTTCTTCCTTCTTAGAGACGTGACTGGGGTACTATGAGGGATGATGATCAATGGCTTTCTGAGACACCTCTTTATTGAGAACTAATTGCAATTCAATGCATATGGCTTGAGATAAATTATATCTTGCAAGCGACGGCATAAATTGTGGACATCTTCATTTTTTGCTTCTATCTGAGTTACCGTTGACAACAAACATGCAACTCAAAGCTTTTAGCCTGATTTAACTTATATCTTGCCAGTTACGGCATAATTTTGATCTTCATTCCCAGCCTCTATCTGGAAGTTTGCCTAATTATTTAGTTCAAAGTTTGCCTAATTATTTAGTTCAATGTCCCCCAACCGAAACAATGTAATCCATTGAACCTGAGGTGAATTATACCCTGCGTGTTAGGGCATAAATTACGTATATTTTTATTTCCGGTTTCTGTTTGAATGAGCAAAGTGAGATGATTCAAAGCTCAGGTTTATATTAAAGTTCAATTTCATTGAACTCGAAGCTGTTGAGGACAGCGAGTGGCAGCTTTTAGATTTCTTATTCTTTCGTTCACATTAAAAGATATCATATTACGTATCACGTTGTTTGCCAGACTTGGTGTTGGTGCAGTCAAGGCAAGTAAGACTGTGCTTAGAATCTAAATCATGGAGAGAGATGATATATATTGAAACCCTAGATGCTGGACAGATTTAATCTCCAGAAGTTATGACATAAAACATTATTATTATTATTATTATTATTATTATTATTATTATTATTATTATTATTAAATGGTATAATGTTAATCGTTGTGACCTTGAAAATAGCCCTTCAGTGTCACATGACTCTCTCTCTCTCTCTTTATATATATATATATATATATATATATATATATATATATATATATATATATATATATATATATATATATATATATATATATACATATATATATATATATATATATATATATATATATACATATGTATGTATGTATGTATGTATGTATCTATCTATCTATCTATTTATCTATCTATATATTATATATATATATATATATATATATATATATATATATATATATATATATATATATATATATATATATATATATATATATATATATATAATATATATATCAGAATACATGGCATGGTCTAGTGGTCATGATACTCGATCCGCTGTCGAGAGGGTTCAATTGTAGAGCCAACTGGAGCAACAATCATGTTCAACAAAATTCCACCTTGTTCTGTGATTTTCGTTTCCTGGTTATCATTCTCTGGTAGGTCTCAACCAGGACGTACAAAAAAAAGCAGGGCTGGCACCCTCATCCCCCCCAAAAAAAGACTTGCACAGAACTGGAACGCTTATATTATATCTTCGGGAGACAGCCGCTCCCATGAATGATCATCATCTCCAAGACTTGGAGCGTCGGAAAAACCATTTCAAGTTTCAGGGAAAGAAAAGCGATCCTTGGTTTCTCATTTCAATCTCCGGCCTCCTTTGCAACTTCTCTCTCTCTCTCTCTCTCTCTCTCTCTCTCTCTCTCTCTCTCTCTCTCTCTCTCTCTCTCTCGTCAAAAGACAGCGAATTAACGGTATTCGCTCTGCAGGGAATTCTCAGAAGAAAAAAGTAAATTTTTTTGTGGAACTTATCAGCTGTTTCAGGCTCTCGTTAAATTTGTATGCAAATTTTTAATTTATCTTATTTTAGCTAAGTCTTCCGTCCTGCCAATGACGGCAATATCTAACAGACATCTTCATAGCTTCGGACCCCACCTGCAAAGGTCATTTGCACGGAGGATGCCTTATGGAGGAATGAAGCTTTACAACTCAATCCAGAGGTGGTTAAAACTGGCGTTGTCTTAGCAAAATCAAATGTTTAGAATTCATTAAATACCCAGAGTTACTGAATGGGAAAGAGTGCTTCTCTTAGCAAGGCACTGGAGATGATACCGAGGTCTATGACATTAAAATCTCATACCAGAAAAAAGGGATCATTTGCATAGTTGAAACTAATGACAAAAACAGCTGCTGAATTGATAAAAATAATAATAATTATATAACAAAGGCCTTTAGATGCTATTCTTCCCTAGATTCTTCATGTGTGAAGCAATGTATATTGCTTTCCATAATTAACATCCATCAGGTACAATTATGATTAGGTATTGGGAAATTTCAATGATCTTGTTTACAAATATCTCAAGTCAGGTATAAACAAAACCGACTTACTTTTCACGTCTTTATTCAATGATCAAGTTTTCCTTCCTGTACCTCTGTTTCATATCCCGGTAAGAGTCACCCACGGCGCTCATAAATATAATATTCTCAATATGAAACTTTAGCTCAACATTTATTCAAAAGTTTTCGAAAAACATCCTCGGGGCAAAGGCCTGAAGTTTATAAAGCCTAAGTTGAATTTTTCTTTTTATTCTTAGAGAAAGTCTGAGTGATTTTCTCATCATCGATCGGATTAATTTTGGCCTTTCTCGAAGTCTCCCTGGGTTCTTTATTAAAACGAAAAATCTAATATAACTTGAAGGATAACTTCGTAGTTTTCATTATCATACCTTTGAAAAAACTTTTAATATTATTTTTTAAAATTTATTTTAGCTTACTTTGTTCAGAGAATTGATGAACTCCAGTATGTCTCAGCCTTACTTTCACTGATAAGATTCGTTTTCCAAGAACTTAGAACTTCTATATTTCTATCTTAACATTAATTTTTCTATACTATGTAAATTAATCCTACTTACTGTGCAATTTTCCATTATCTAATCATATAGTATCAATTGCGTCTAATATTTCCTTAATAACTGTAACTGAAAGCAAGACATTATTAGTTGGAAATTGCGTGTTTGATTAACAAACTCAGCTTCTTTTATCTTGACATTATTTTTTAAATACCATGTTAATTAATCCTATGTATTGTGCAATTTTCATTACCTGCTCTTATAGTATCAATAACCCTTCAACTGTCTTTGTTTCCTAAACAATGACAAAAGAAAACAAGAAA
>NC_089771.1:24032883-24037883 GCF_040412425.1 Macrobrachium rosenbergii | reverse complement strand
TCTCTCCCTTTTTCCTCTCTATCAGCGATTATCAGCTTTGTCATCATCAGTGATTTCCAATACTTCTTTCCTGAAAATCACAGCATCCAGAGATCACAGGATCCATATTTCACAGCATCCATATATCACAACATTTCCTCTTCACCTGAAATTCCCTCTGATTCTTCGAGAATTTTTGGTATCATGGAGGTACCGATATTACCCGTTAGCTAAAAGGCATGGAATTCCTCTATGATGGCGCAGATATGGACTTATTTCAATGATGAGAGGGTTTGATATAAAAAGGTAAAACACCACCAAACGAGAAAATGAGGGTCAGGAAAGAGAGAAAGTGAACTTGAAAAGAAAATTGAAAATAGGGAAAATCACTTGATCTTTGTGATTTGCTTTAAGGAGGTCTCTAGTTTGGCGACCTGCAACCTACCATCATGCATGTGGTTCTGTGGTTAATTATATGATTTCACCAAGATATAGTAAATGTGTTATCGCTGGCATGTACATTTATGTATGATTTTGAAAGCTTCTTTTTTTAAATATCTAATTGAACACCTACAAATAACTTTTGGAAAATGGAAAAACTAGTTTGAACCAAAGACAGTCAAGATAGTGACATTTTCATTTCTTTCTTATCTACATAATTTTTTAGGCAGTCAATGATTGCATATAAAATGCTTACAAGTAAACATTGCATACTGACAAACATAAGCTTCAATAGAAAAATACGTTATCTGTCATTAAACCGAAGCTATTTATTGGTAATCAGAAGGTCAATGGGTCTTCTCTTTTCCTCTCTGCTTTATTGAATTTTTATTTCAATCTTTCACATTTTCACTGATGGCTGCCTCTCATGCAGCCGTAATATTAAATTATTTATAACGATTTCACAAACCAAATCTTATAATTCAACTCGAGTATTTATCTGTGCATTTATAGAAGAATTCTCTGACATTTGACCAACAGACACAAATATTCGTGTCTTCAAGAGCTCGAATTTTAAAGATTCAACAAATCAGACCTCTCATCATTGCAACTCTAGTATTTATCTATGCACTGATAAAAAAATTCCCCGACATTTGCTCCTCAAAGACATTAATTTATACGTATCTTCAAGAGCCCAGATTGCGTGGAGCATTAGAGGAATTTCGGACGAAGATAAAACAAAATGTTTTCAGGGTCCACAGGGAGAGGGGTGGGGGGAGGGAGGGAGGGAGACTGTGTGAGTTATGGGGAAACATCTGTCATCGTTCAGGAAAGAATTATTGGAAATCACAGATGATGCAGACGCTGATAATGGCTTTTCAGTTGGGGGAGAAGGAGAGATTGATGGCCTCACGCTCCTCAAGAAAGAGGAAAGAAGAAGGCCAGATTTCCTCTTCAGAAGAAAAGAAGAAGAAAGAAGAGTCCAAGAAGGCTGTGGTGTGTGAATATTTGCCTCGTGTAAAGTCTCTCTCTCTCTCTCTCTCTCTCTCTCTCTCTCTCTCTCTCTCTCTCTCTCTCTCTCTTTACCATCCTTTTTATCTTTCTGCCAATTTTTCTCTTAACCTTATTTTCACGTCTCTTTTAAAGGAACACCTTTCTTTACTAAACAACACAATCAATGGCATTTTGCAATATAATCAGATCGCAAATATCCATAATATATTACTAAATTGGTAAGTAAATTTCACGGTACGACTTTTTGTTACAAATTCACTAAGATAAGAATATAAAAGTTTCCATATTTTTTCAATCAGGACTCAGGAAACTTCTTACACTTTCCTTATCTGTGTTTGCCTTTTCTGAAACTCGACTTGAATTTTTTTTTTAGGATATTTTCGTTTAAAGATGATGCAGGAATAGGAAACAATGGAGTCCTTTAATTTGAACGATTTTCAAAAGTAGTTAGGTTAATCCAACAGAAGGTTGACAAACCTTTTTGAAATTTGATTTTAGGAAATCACTGATTAGTTTTGATAAGGTTTAGCTTTATAAAATCTAGGGTTTTATCGGCTTAACCAAAACCGTTTAATTCAGTAGAAGGCTGACAAGCTTTTTAACATTTGATTTTTTGGGGAAATCACTGATTAGTTTTGTCAAAGTTTAGCTTTACAGCAATTCTAGAGTTTTATCAGCTTTACGAGACCTGTAGGTACTAGATTTCGATGTAAAAAGTAATTAGTAAAAGTATGTACTCATAAAAACTATGGGTAAATCTTGGCCTTAATTCTAACTTTTCAATGGAATACTGATAATCATTGGGTCACCCGTTTCCTGCGTGTTTGCTTGCACGCTGTGACTTTTGACCTTTCTTCTTGCCAGGTCAAACTCAAACGCAAAATATATGAGACATTTATAATATATCCTTTTGGAATGTAATGGCATGACTAGAAATATAACTATATTTTATAATGGTCGAGATGGTTTTCATTCCAACAAATTGTCGAATATTCAGTAAATATCTACTGAAATCTGATTACATGGGTTGTGACCCATTGAAAATATCCACAGATTGTGGTCAGAATTAGTTCCACCATCTCAGTTTCATTCTTATTTTTTTAGTTTTATGCATCTCTCCTTCGTGGTTCATATTTCTGCAATCGTCATTCCCATAAAAGTGAATATATATAATAAGGCATTAGATACCAGTAATGTCTTATTTTTAAATATCTTTCCTTCGGCGTTTCTTTTTTCTAAAATCGTCTTTTCAATAAAAAAAAATAATATGAAACATAAGATAATCGTATTTAATACTTATTTCATATTCTTCTTTGTCTCCTCTTCATACATTTCCTAACCTTTTCCTTCCCTGTTCCTCATCCAACTATTCCTTTCTCCTTTTTACTCCTCCTCGCCATCTTCCGTTGGCAGTTCCAAACTAAGCCATCTTTCGGGGAGGTGGTGGGGGAGGGGGTGGCTATTCTTGAGGCCCTCCCCCCGCTCCCCGAAAACTTTCTCTCACCAAAAACTTTCTCTCACCTTTCATACCCCGCTGCCACTTTCTCCTGTGAGATATGAAGACCGGGTTTCATCTATTTTCTGAAAAAGGTCCCTCAACACAGCTTTTATATTAACCCGGAGAAAATAATCTCGTTTACTTTGATGTGTTTTAGGAAATGTTGTTTCAAATAAAGAGAAATATTGCTGTTGTACGAGTTTGTTGTACTTGGAGGATGTTTCCTCTTCTGAAGAAAGGATGTTATTAAAGTTGGAACATTTGTTTTGTCAGTGCAAAGGAGTTTCGTCCTCTGAGATCTTAAAGAAAAAATATATAGCTAAATAAGCTTATTTAAACAAACACACTCTAAATATACATATACATGTACATGTATATATATATAGATATATATATATATATATACATATATACATCTTTTTATATATATGATTATAATCACTCTGACACTTGATTTATATATTTCTCATTACCACTAGGAAAATTGATAATTCCTGACCGATTTCGACTGCATTTATAAGCCATTAACGAAATATGGCTGAAACTGATCAGGATTTACACAAAGTCTTTAATTTTCCTAGTGGATTATACATATATATATATATATATATATATATATATATATATATATATATATATATTACATATATATACAGTATATAATATTTTTTTCCAAGTAAACATCATTCCTAAAGACTAAACTTATAAGGCATTTTTTTTATAAGTTATATTTCGAAACCATTAGTTTAACCCTTCACAATCATTCTCGCGTTTACTTAACTGGACGAGAGTTATTCGTTATCAGTTATATTCATTAACCGAAGCTTTTAAACCGACACAATCACAAACTATAGAATAACGAGGTCACTGAAGACTGGTCTTCTGCCGTTTTGTAGAATTATGTTGACCACGGGAGTAAATTCCTGAGATGTATGCTAGTATTGCACCAGCCCCGGTTTTTTTTTGCCATTCCCCTAGATTAGGTTACGTTAGGTTGGTAACTCCACCGTAATTTGGGTGTGGGAAACATAATGAGATTATTTTCAAGAAAATTTCATTGTTAGTTTTTGAGATATGGCGTCCCACTTTTTTTCAGGGAAAGGTCCCGGTACTCGGTTAAATCTCGGGAAAATGCGACCCAGGCAGGTCATATCTGAATTCGACAGGACCACGTCGAGCAGAGTCGAAATCACCTCTTATCTCTCGTCACGGCAGAGTGGGTTGATTCACTGTCGACCCAGGAGTCGAAGGGGTATGTTGGAAAACAGGCAGATGCTACTGCGTGTAATAATTGCTGATGTACAACTGTTGATCTCTGAGTTATAACAGAAACGTTATATAGTATTACAGTAATGATAATAATGGTCTGTTTTTGATATTCCTTAATGTTTTGTTATGTACAATAAATTGTTTTGTAAACATAAGACAGATACTGAGAATACATTTGTCTGGTGTGAGGGAAAATAAGATTAAAATATCGGAATTGGAATATAAAATTCAGGCCAAAGGCCACGCGCTGGTACCTACGAGGTCATTCAGCACTGAGAATAATGTTAAAAAAATTGTTAGAAGTGGGTCGAAGAAAGTAAGGTGGAAGAAACAGAAAATGAACGGAGGTACAGTAAAACATAATGAAAAAGGGTTGCAGCTAGGGGCCGGAGGGAGGTTGCAAAGAACCTTAAGTAATGCCTACGGTACACCGCGTGAGGTACACTGGAGGCACTACCCCCCTGCGAGGAAGATTAATATTAAAACGATACCAACCTAGAGACTTAATCTATTCAGCGCAACAGCCAGAAGGATTGTGAATTACCGCTATAAAACAGACAAATGACTCTCGTGTTCCGTAAAGTACCTAGCCCGCTCCACGAGCGTGGAAACCTATTACCGAGTCTTCAAATCTCATTCAGTGTAACTCATGGAATCAATGGAGATCCCGGTAAATAATGGATGGTCTATTCTCAACCAGAGTGGAAAATGATTCGCGGTGTACGAGAATATGCATCAAGTGATGGAAAAGTCAGGTGAGTGAAAATGAGGCCCAGGTGTGGATTGGCTTCAATTAGGC
>NC_089771.1:24015383-24030383 GCF_040412425.1 Macrobrachium rosenbergii | reverse complement strand
TTTTTTTTGGCAGTTGCTCTTTCCACATTGGCCTGTTTGGTGTTGTTTTGTTCCCTGTGCCAGCATTATTTGTGAGTGAATGATACGTACATATACAAATACACATCCCAATACACAAATATGTATAGACAAACACCTACCAAAACAAGAATAGTCACCAAGAGGAACATTACCTGAGGGACATATTTCCCCACTGGGTCCAGTGCCAAGTTACCGCAAGTAACCTTTCTTTTGGAATGAAATCTCATTTGAGTTATTCGTTTTAGCTTTTTTAAAGAACTCAAACGAAATTTAAGATATCCTTTACACCATATTCAGTCACATGCATGACTCATCTGATTTTTATTCTTGAGAAAACTTGGCACTGAATCTAAACGCTGTTTTTGGTCACTAAATTCCCAGTCCTAATTTTTTGCTAAATTTCGTGAAATTCGACAGTAGAGGGCCTTTCGTCTTATAGTGTCAATCCTTATATAACTCAGCTTTGGGAAAAGTAATAATTGATGATTTATGATGATCAACAGTCTGTTCTATTCCATAGCTAAAGTTGGACATAACCTGTTCTGAAATGTAACTGTATGTAAAATGATGAGGTCACTTAAGAGTTTCAAATAATACTTCTCTCTCTCTCTGCCTAAAAACGGAATGAGATCCGTACCAGAGCTTATTTTCTCTGTGAGCTGAGGGAACTTTTTCTTGGTCACTTGATGAATTTCTGTCACTGTAGAAAATTTACGGCCCTGAGAACACAAATACCTGTGCGAAACGAAGAAGTAAAAAGAAATGATATAAGACGATCGACCAGATGCTTCAGAGAGAGAGAGAGAGAGAGAGAGAGAGAGAGAGAGAGAGAGAGAGAGAGAGAGAGAGAGAGAGAGAGGAAATTAATTCGGCAACAACCGGATCAATCGGTTACAGATGCCAGGTGTCACCTACTTGGAAAATCAGTCTTCATGAAACGTGTCTATTTCTTCCTTCGCAAAAGACCCCACCCTTTTATTTCTTTAACAAATCCTAAAGCGAAGAAATGGCTTCCACTTGCCTTAGTCCACCTTCGAATAAATCATAAACTTCAGTGCATCTTTCCCGAAGTTACCACGAGCAGGAAGACTGAAGGCATGTATTACGTAACTTCAAGGTATCAAAGCGAGTCTCGGTCCAAGTTACACCTTATATGCTATGTTTACTTAGCTCCCGTTCTCCGAAGGTTTGTTTGCGTTCGTTGGATGGCTGTCTTGAACGAGTCCCAACTTGGTGGTGATGAAGATAGAGAGGCGTGAATGGTGCATGTTGTACGTTGTATTTATTCAATAAATCATTGTTGTTGTTTTTTGCTGATGTTAACAGATTAAGAGAAATCTTTTGGTGCTCACCGTCACTTGAGCCTTCTGGAGCTGTATAAACAAAATGCAGTTAAGTGTGTAAGGTGCTTGCTGATGAAGAAATTCCTATATATCACTGTGCATAGTTCCACCAATATATAGGTTGTAGTATGTACATATTGTCATTGTTAGTTTACTGTAAATATATATATATATATATATATATATATATATATATATATATATATATATATATGGTTGTGATAAATGTAAAAGTGATTAGTGAATGGACTTAATTTATTCATATTTTATCCTAACTGAGCAAAACACCTCTATGAAATAGTCTTAAGTCCACTAAACTGAAACGATATATGACGTGTAATGGTATGGCAAAAAGTAAAAAGAAAAGAAAATAAGGACCAGAGGAAAAATAATAAAAAATGCAGAATAAACAGCAGTATAATTTTAAAAAACTGGACATTGTAATGATGCCTAAAATATTATTGGAACCTTTCTTGAATTCATGAACACTGGCTTCCACAAGGCTTCCAAAAATTCCCCAGTGGAGGTCTTCACTAAAGAGATAAAAGACCTCACGGGTCTTTCATCTTGTGAGGTCACACAATGACCTTGTGAGGTCACTGTATGACCTCACAAGAAAGTATGCTCCATCAGCTCACGAGACGCACGCAAGAAGATATGACAGCAAGAGACTGTTTATGGTTACAACTAACAAATGAATTATATTACCAATGTTAAATTTGAGAAAGTTATTAAGAAATATTATATATTTTATACTGAATTTTATAGCACATGCCCTATTGTCCTGCCACAAGAAAAAATAAAAAAATAGAAGCTTGAAAAAATAGAGAAATGTTTACAAGGCGCCCGCCATCTTTGATGTCAGGTTAAAACCCTTTGATATATATATCTTGACTCCAAGGTTTTCCTGAGGACAAGAAAGCCATTAGGATAATGAAGGCGTGTTGCCTATCATTACAGTAAAAATTTGTGATAAAGATACTGTCGTTACCGGATGATGATAATGATAATGATGGTGAGAATGATGATGATGGCATGTCTGCTTCTAAGATGAAACTACTGTAAAAAATTTTTTTATTCCTGTTTAATTTCACTATGGCGTCAGTAACGTAGATGGTGTGACGCCAGTTTTAGCAAGCATAAATTAATCATTCAATTCGTTTAATGGGATTTTATTTTAATTATGATAATGAAAAATAATGACTGACCACTTGCACTCATCTGAAAGAGTTATTCAAAGTGAATGCTACTTTCTCAGAGAGAGAGAGAGAGAGAGAGAGAGAGAGAGAGAGAGAGAGAGAGAGAGAGAGAGAGAGAGAGACCCAAGTCTTGCGACAATAACAGATGGCTTTTTATACCAGTAAGGAAAATGATTTGAATATATTTTTCATTTGGCCGGGTATTTTATTATTCAAGAACTGTTTCTCATAAGGAAAATATAGAAAGAATGAATGATATTTGCTGGGAGAGCAACTAAGCTCGGGCTGAGCGACGGCAAGTATAAAAGTGGAATTGATCACCAGCGGATTATCGTTTAACACACGCAGAAAAAACATACGAGTGTACGTGAAACTCTATAAAATAGATTAAAATATATTGAATACTACGTCCGTATATTGTGGATACTGAACTCCGAAGACGTTGGTAATTGAATTCTATGGTGGTAAAAGGAAGAATCAAGCCCAAGGGAAGCTATTATTTCAAGCTGTTATTTCAAGCTATTACTTCAAGCGGAGCTATTAAGAAACGTAATGGATTTTAGCTAGTTGCGTCACCCTATTTCTTCTTAACGTCCGAGTATATATTTCAGGGCAAGACTTACTGCCTCTTGCAGACTTTAGGAGCAGAGGGAAGCGATGGGGAGAGGTGGAAAGGCGGGGGGTGGGGGAGAGGTGGAATGAGAGGGAGAGGAAAGCGGGTGGGAGTGGAATTTGAGGGGGAGAGACAGAGGGAGAAGAGGAACAAGGATACAAAATAATGTAGGGAAGACGGAGGCAACAGTACAATTAAGATAGATGTTTGTATTCCTTATGATTCTGTTGTTATTTACTGAGATTTTCATTAAGGATCTTTTTTTCTCAGGTGTTAAAATTCTAACCAATATTTCTAGAAATGTAAGTATGCTTTGCATTTTTCTGTTGACGAAGGGAACAGCAGAATTGAGATGAAGAATGCTTGCACTGGAGAAACATATCCACAGTCATGTATGGGTACAAATATATCTAAAATATATAGTTGTAACCATATTTGTACCAATACATAAGTGTGGATTTGTTTCTCCGTTTCGAGACTCATTCTACTCTGAGTATTTTTTAATATTTGTATTCCTAATGACTATATAATTTACTTTACTATGACGTTCGTTAAGGATTTTCTTTTCGCAGGAGGTAAAACTTATAACCAGTCTTTCCAGAAATCTAAGGTTTCTTTCCAGAAATCTTTATGTATTTACTGAAGTTGCTGCATTTGTCGCAAGCTTTAAATCTTTCATATTTTTCATGGGTAGAATGTACTGCAGTCCTTATCTGTGGCTTTCAGAAGCATTCTGGCAGTTTCCGGATTGTCAGAAATAGTAAATATTAAGAGTTGCAAGATATCTTGTGTGGCTAAATTCCACAAAAGTTAATTTTGCTGAAGGAACTCACGTTTAAATTTTATTGCTGTGCCTGTAGACTTAGTGTGGGCTACTCCCTCCCGCCCCCAGATCATCAGGTGAAAGTAATTTTCTGCATAGATCAATGGCATGTTTTACATATTTTTTTTTTAATATTTAGTATAATAATGCTAATAAAATTGGAGATCTTTTAATGGATATCATACATCTGAAGGGACATGTAAACTGTCATGTCTGATGCATAGTGATATTTGGTCTTAGTCAAAAGCGTTTTAAGTACTTATGAATACACATTACATATGTTGCTGAACTAGCAATTTCAGTGTAGAGAAAAACACAGTAGCACAAAATGAATTAGAGAGGAGGCATAAAAAAAAGTTATTTTTAAGAAAATTTTGAAAGCGATTCCTGAATGAGGAAAGTTATGAGAAGAAATGAGATCAAACGATGAGAAGATACATGATATTATAGATCACGAGTGAATTGGAGCTGTGATGAATGTGACAGGTGGTATTGAAATAAGGGAAGAATTATTTTCCTGTTGTAGGTGGGTGACGGACTGAAAAGGATTGCTCTCCGGAGCATGTGAAATAGGGAGTGTAAAATTGTTATATTCTAAATCTAAGATACGAAGTAATTAAGATAACTTTCTTGCATAGGACATTTTTTTTCTTCTTTATTTAAGTAATAATTGTCTCAATAAATATCGTCAAGCAACCAGTTATAAAAATATGAAAACTTACTTATGTTATTTTATTTTCTAATACCAACTTCAACATTTTACTCTCAAAAAGACCCTTTTATCTTTATTTACTTAAAACACGATTTAAATAAGTATCGTCAAGTAATCAGTAATAAAATGTGAAGACTTACGAATATAATTTTACTTTTAATAACCTACTTTAACATTTTACTTAAAGAAAGACTTTATTTTCTTGTTTACTTAAATCACGATTTTAATAAACATCAGCAAGTAATCAGACATGAAATATGAGTAATCTTATGCGTATTTTACTCTTAAATACCAATTTCAACATTTCACCCTCAGAAAGAACAACAACGATAAATTCAGAATTGCGTTACAACTTCCAATACCAGTCAAACAACAAAACATTGAAGAGGAAACAACACGTCATACGAAAATGCACTGGAAAACAAACAGTGAGTTATTTACCGAATTCCCTGAAAAAAATCCGCGGGAATCTTTTCCTGGAATTTTGAATTGTAGGTCATATTTCTTGTAGGGAGACGAATGACCAATAAAATGGAGGCGGATGTTTGGGGGGAAACAACCACAGCAGACTGTTTTACTGCGAGCCATAATCCTTCTCTTCATTCCTTGTACACAGACAGCCAGACAGACAGACACACACACACAAACAAACAAACACGCATTTAAAACGTAGGTAGAGGGAGCGTGCTACCATGCCATTTGTTTTTAGCTAGGTAACGAGGTCTTCGCCTGAATTCCTGTTTATCAAAAACATACATACACACACACACACACACAAACACACAAACCAAACATCAATCTGAAACATAGGTCGAGGCAGCATGCTACCATGTCATTTGTTTATGGCAAATGAATTCTTCTTTATCAAAAACGAACGCACACACACACACACACACACACTCAAACAAACAAATTTCGAACCCAGATGAAGTTAGCATGCCACTATACCACTATTTTAAGCTAGTCAGTGAGGTCTCTCCTCCTTAATTCTTGTTTACCAGAAAGATTCCACCGTATTTTATCAACTTCTCGAGAAGATGATTGACCGAAAACATCATGTTTACGGATGACATTAGCGTGCAAATCGAGGCCGAGGGAAGCAGTGACAGATATTCGACAACATCGTAAGTAACATTGAATGTTTGTTTATCAAACACAGTTATTATAATCGCGTGATGGACGGTTGTTTATTTGTTAGCTTCTGACGTCAGGTTTGGTGTGTTGGGATAGAATGGACGAGTTTTAACGTATTGAGAAGGACCAGAATCTGTTTAATAAAGCGTAGTGTTTATCTACATATGTCTGTGAAGTATAACAAGTCTAAGGGAAACGCACTCCACGTTTGGACGTCCCATTGCGTAACTCTGGTCCAGTCTCTCACCATGCCACTATTGAAGCGTATGAAATGAAGTACCTTAATTTTGGGTCACGTCATCCTTAGCCTCTCTTATATTACCGGTAACACAGCTAGTATTATCATCTTCTACACTTGCTTCCGCTTTCCCTGAATCCTAGAATAATAATAAACATTTTACTTGATGAAATAAAATTGGTCAAACAATAAAAAAAATATCTTCTTAACCTGCGTTCTTGTTTTGTTTTTCCTAGCTATACATTTCCACTGACTTCTAATTCCTCTTCCGCTCGATTTACGATGTCAGTGACAGAAAATCGAAGCAAAAAATAAATAAAGAAAGGACTAAAAAAATAATATAGAGAGGCGTTTCAAAATACAGAAGGCAGGACCTCTCCACTAACTTCTAATTCCTCTTTCGCTAGGTTTTCGGTGTCACTGACCGAAAAACAAAGCCCCCCAAAATAAATAAATAAATAAAAATAAAAACAAAGAAGGGAATAAAAAATAACACACAGAGGCGTTTCAAAATGCCCACAAGGGCAGACCAACAGAATTCAAATCCCGGTCGCGTGATCTGACTGTGAAACCGAACAAAAGCCACTTGTCACCTCTTGGGACGAAGGATGTATCTCGCATCTGGTCTCTCCGAGCATTTTGGGCAGCGGAACGCCCACCTGACAAGCGCCGTCGACGAACGATGGCAGCTGTTGGAATACCTGACTTGTCAGTCTGTCAGGAGTGACCTCCTGAACGCGGCTGATGGCTCAATTTAATGGGTGATATCGGCAGTGGGCCGGTAGGAGAAACTCCTTTGGAGGCTGAAGGTATTAAACTAACAGGGGAAGAGAGAGGAATGATACTACTAATAAATCACAGAGAGAGAGAGAGAGAGAGAGAGAGAGAGAGAGAGAGAGGGGTAATATAATACCTGAGAGAGAGGGAGAGAGAGAACAATGCTATAATATTGCAGAGTTAGAGAGAATGATATAGCCACAAATAAGACCAGAGGAGTAATGATTCTCTCGTCGAGGTACATAACTCATTGTAGGTCAGAAACACCGGTGCTCGAGAGATCAGATACTGGTCGCTCTCGGATTGTCCCCCGAGGAGAGAGAGAGAGAGAGAGAGAGAGAGAGAGAGAGAGAGAGAGAGATTCATATATTTGTCGTAAATTAACATATATTTACCGTAAATTTAATAAATACCAATAACAACATATCGTCATGTTACTGACATTTTTATCAACATATACCAAGATAAGCTAAATTTAAGAGCAAGTAACATTAACTACTCTTTAACCAAAAATATAACGAAAAAAGCTTAGTTATCTAATCCATAACCGATGGAATATTCTTCTAAAATAGCTGCAAAGAAAACCTTTCTTTAACTTATTATACACACACACACACATATATATATATATATATATATATATATATATATATATATATATATATATATATATATATATATATATCTATATATATATATATATATATATATATATATATTTATATATATATATAATATATATATATATATATATATATATATATATATATATATATATATATATATATATATATGTATGTATGTATGTATGTATGTATACAGTATATATAATATGAGTTAAAAAAAAAGGTTTTCTTTGTAGCTATTTTAGACGAATATTCCATCTGTTATGGGATTAAATAACTGAGCTTTTTCATTTTATATACTATATATATATATATTTATATATAATTGTATTTATATAAATATATATATATATATATATATATATATATATATATATATATATATATATATATATATATATATTTTTTAATAACCTTGTTTATAGAGACCCACGGTGCATCAAACTCTCTGTTAAATCGAAACCTCTCTAATTCAACAGGAATTAGTTTCCAACACGTTTATTCTGAGCAGGACCCATCAGACATCAATTAACAGCAGTGAACGTAACAGTTTAAAATTCGAGAACTGTTTGGGTGATGAATTGGCGACTGATCAGTTATTGAACTGTTTTTTTTTTTTTTAGTGAATGAATAATTTGTTTTTACTGTCGTGGATGGGGTAATTTCTCTCTCTCTCTCTCTCTCTCTCTCTCTCTCTCTCTCTCTCTCTCTCTCTCTCTCTCTCTCGTTGTAAAGTTTACGTATATAAATGAGAAGATATGGTTGGCATAGTGATATTGTCACACTGATATTACTCTGAAATAAAATAATTTACCAAAAGCTTTTTTTTTTATTCTCAAACATTGACATCATTGACATGTATGTATATATGTATATATAGATATATATATACTCATAGATATATAGACAGATAGATATATAGACAGATAGATAGATACTGCTTCGGTTAGATTCTCGAAAGCTTTTTGAGTGAATGTCATCTCCTTTTTAAACAATAACTCTGGAATCAGTCTCCCATACACACACACACACACACACACACACACACACATATACACACACACACACACATATATATATACACATATATATATATATATATATATATATATATATATATAATCCTGACCAGAAAAACAATTCCTATACCTTATTACTTTCATTCGTCTCTCTCTCTCTCTCTCTCTCTCTCTCTCTCTCTCTCTCTCTCTCTCTCTCTCTCTCTCTCTCCCTCCCCTCAACCAACCGCTGTCTCGACCCTCTCCTCCTCCTCCTCCTCCTCCTCCTCCTCCTCCTCCCCCACCTCTCCCTCTATTTCCTGAAGTCTGCAAGAGGCGGAGAGTCTCACCATGAAATATACTCGGATATTGAGAAGATGAGAGGGTGACGCAACTAGCTAAAATACATTGTATTTCTTGGTAGCTCTGCTTGGAAGACTTTCAAGGATTTTTAAGGAACTTAATGGAAATGTCTATGGGGTCAAGTTTTACCATATGGTGGGTATGGTGTACTTACTACTATATTAACACACACACATATATATATGCATATATATATGTATGTATGTATGTATGCATGTATATATATATATATATATATATATATATATATATATATATATATATATATATAAAGGCAATACTGCTAAGTAAAAGGACTAAGTCGAAGGCCTAGCACCACTCCATTGTTTCACTTTCCTTCGTGGTATTGCCTTTATTTACACATTCATCACGTTCCATATTTTCATGACTCAGTTATATATATATATATATATATATATATATATATATATATATATATATATATATATATATATATATATATATATATATATATATATATAAATATGTAGCCTATATATATACACACATATATATATACATATACATATAGTAGTATATAAGAATCTACCGGTCACTTTATCTGATACCTAATATGTAATTGTGATAACAACAATGCCCTCTTAACTTCTCGAACTCCTCACAGTTTTTGGATACGCTTGCCACTACAAAGCCTTAAACCGAAATGCAAGAACATGAAGTTATTCTCATATCCATTACAGGATTCGAACCCGCATCCAGAGTACCGGGTATATGTAGGGACAGATTCTGCAGAATTTGGTGTCGATTAAGACACTGGTTAAGATGTCATTATGTTTTAATTTCTGTCTTATATTTCAAGCTGTGTACATGAGATCATTTATAAAGTTTTCGTTGCCAATCTTCGATCTGAGATAAAACCTGATTTAATAGCCATGTGGAATATGTAACTAATTCATTGGGAATTATAATAATTTTCATATATAAACAGTTTTCAATACTTTTATTCATTTTTGATGATATTTCTTATATCATAATCATAAATAAATAATAAATAGGGAAACATGTCTCCATTTCTCTTAAGGAATCACCATAATTTGGTTGAAGTGTAAAAAAATAATATATTAATATCTGTAATTAATTACATTTTCTTTATTTCCATTCGTAGTTCAAACATCAAATACATGTTACCACAAGACCCTTCTTAATCTATTAATAACAACAAAATACAGTAACAGCAACAACAACAGTTTATTGAACAGATACAACATACACCATTCACGCCTCGCTCATCACCCCTAAGTTAGGACGAGAGAGAGAGAGAGAGAGAGAGAGAGAGAGAGAGAGAGAGAGAGAGAGAGAGAGAGAGAGAGAGAGAGTCCATCAATGAACACAAACAAGCTCTCGGGAGAACGGGAACTATGTAAACATGGGCAAAGGTGCTACCTTGACTTCAATTCACTCTGAGGCCCTGAAGTTATGTAATACGTGCGTCTGTAGTCTTTCTGCTTCTAGTACGTAACTGAGGAAGACACTTAAGTGAATGCCGTATCTTTGTTTTAGGCCTTAAAAATATATATATGTGGTCCTATTGGAAGGAAGGAAAAAAGGTCATATTTCATGAATCAGGACACTATATAAATCAAGAATGGAAGTCCGAGAAAATTTTACAGAACGAAAGGAATAACAACAATTGATGGATCAAGACAATGCTGAATTAATTTCCTCTGCCTGTCTGTCTGTCTGTCTGTCTGTCTGTCTGTCTGTCTGTCTGTCTGTCTGTCTCTCTCTCTCTCTCTCTCTCTCTGTAGTCCTTACTATTATTCGAAGTTATTTATAAACTGAACAAATATATGATTCCACAATTATCTGCTTGTCCAGTATTTGAAAACCCTGCTCCCCCTTCTCTCTCTCTCTCTCTCTCTCTCTCTCTCTCTCTCTCTCTCTCAAATATATATATCTATATATATGTGTACACACACAAATATATATATATATATATATATATATATATATATATATATATATATATATATATATATATATATATATGTATATATATATATATATATATATATATATATATATATATATATATATATATATATATATATAAGTTTCCAACACTTAATTCATGTGTTATAGCAAATGCTTTATTGTATGTGGGGGCTCACATATCATTATAGTTTTAATTAATAGTGTGTAATAAGAACATTATTCTTAATTTTACGCTGAAACCTCACAAACTGGGTCATACGGCTGAAACACTTTCCTGCCCAAATAAATCAGCTAAGACCTGAGCAGGCTGGTGGCCAACGCTTTTTCTCCCAAATTTACTGCTTTCCAGGTAAAACCCATGCGAGTGACAATTTATTCTCTTTTACCCGAGGGATGGCAGCTTCAAAAAAAGAAGGGAGAAGAAGAAGCCTCTCTCTCTCTCTCACCCATACTTTATAATACACACTATCCTTTTATATATCATCAACAGAACATATAGGCTGTAGGATAAGTTCAGCTTGAGTAAATGGTATGTCTTATCTTGCACAAATGAATTTTGAAGTCTTATGCTCCTTTCACGATCCTTTTCATGATTGGGTAAAACCAGCAAAAATTTATGAAAAAAAGAAAGTTCATAAAAGTGACAATTGAAAAAGACTAGGTTTCCTAAATCTATTCGCAAATGTGTAAAGCTAATGAATGTATAATATGTTACCCCAAATGTCTGGATTTCAGTGTTTACTCTGTCTCTCTGTCGCTGACTCTATCTCTGTCTGTCTCTACTGTCTCTCTATCTTGATTTCATTCCCTAAAATCATTTGGTATAGATCCAATATCTACTCTCTCTCTCTCTCTCTCTCTATTTCATTCCTAAAATCATTTGGTATAGATGCAATATCTACCTCTCTCTCTCTCTATTTCATTCCCTAAAATCATCTGGTATAGATCTCTCTCTCTCTCTCTCTCTCTCTCTCTCTCTCTCTCTCTCTCTCTGAAGCACCTGGTTGATCCTCTTTTATCATTCCAACAGATGTTTGTGTTCTCACGGCCGTAAATCTTCACCGGTTACAGAAATTCATCACGTGACCCAGAAAAAGTTCCCTCACCTCACAGAGAAAATAAGCTCTGGTGCTGATCTCATTCTGTTCTAAGAATGAATAGGAGAGAGAGAGAGAGAGAGAGAGAGAGAGAGAGAGAGAGAGAGAGAGAGAGAGAGAGAGGGGGGGTGGCGGGAGGACTTATGCTGCATCGACATCAGATGATTTTAGGAATGGAAGCTCTCAAACCTGAGAGAGAGAGAGAGAGAGAGAGAGAGAGAGAGAGAGAGAGAGAGAGAGAGAGAGAGAGAGAGAGAGAGAGAGAGAACTCTTATATTTGCCATAAATTATCATACATTTATCGTAAATTTTAAAAATAGTTAAGTCATAATGAAAGTTGAAAGCCCACGTTACGTCCGAATAAAGTCATTGAAAATTTCCATTTTTTCTTTTTGATAACATTAACATCATTGTATATCAGGTCCACAATAATATTCAGTGGTGAATTACGTTGATTTTATAAAACGTTACAAGAGCCTTCGAACCTGTCCTGGGTTCATCTTCAGTCTAACTAAAATCATCAGTACAAAAAAGTAAATATGTAAACTCCAGTTTTAAGGATGGAGGTCTCACATTGGTTTCATCCTTAAAACTGGAGTTTACATATTAATTTTTGTATTTTTTTATAATAATCTATTATATAATAGTCTACTGGAATCTATTGTAAGGTCTGGCCTTAGAACGTGTCTTATGGAAAATGGTTTATAAATATGTCCCAAATACTTTTATATCGATGTGTAACTGTTCTCTGTTGGTCTGTCTGTGTGGAAATATATATATATATATATATATATATATATATATATATATATATATATATATATATATATATATATATATATATATATATATATATATATATATACATACATTCACACATGCATTCAATAAGTGCTAATGATCAATGGCATAACTATCCTTACGTTTAAAAATCTAAGTCAGGCTGATGCACGAGCTCATTAAATCAAGGAGAAAAGAAACGAAGACCTCTCTTATTACGAAACCTTATTACTTTTTTCCATTCGTAATATCTCGCGAATGGAAAAGACCCCTCATTAGGCACTGTTGCCCTGAGAAAGATATCTTGTTACATCTTCTTCAGGGAATTTTCTTCACTGGCTAAGATGTCATCATTAAGTTCTGGGAATATAATTTTGTATTGATTTTTAATATGTGAACGTTGTTATTATTATTATTATTATTATTATTATTATTATTATTATTATTATTATTATTATTATTATTATTATTATTCAGAAAATGAAACCTGTTGTTCATTTGTTAAGATGTAGTTAAGCTCTGGGAATATAATTTTGTATCGACTTTTGAATATTGGAAGTTATTATTATTATTATTATTATTATTATTATTATTATTATTATTATTATTATTATTATTATTATTATTATTATTCAGTAGGTGAAACCTAATCATATGGAACAGCCCACAGGGGGCACTGACCTGAAATTCAAGCTTCCAAAGAATATGGGAATCATTTGAAAGAAGTAACAGACGGTAATAGGAAATGCAGAAAGAAGCGATCAGTTATCAGAAAAGAAAAAGTAAGTTAACAAATTAGTAAATAAATGGAGGAAAATGTAAGTAAATTACAAAATACAATATTATTATTATTACTATTATTCTTATTCAGTAGATGAAACCTATTCATATGGAATAAGCCCACAGTGGCCACTGACTTGAAATTCAAGCTTCCAAAGAACATGGTATTCATCAGGAAGACGTAACAGTGAGTGAAGGGAAATAGAGAAAGAAATGCAAAGTACAGAAAAGAATGAAGAAAGAGAGAAATGAGGAATGAGGTACGATAATCTATAGAAAGTATGCTCCTAAAAGAAACTTCATTATGATGATTGGTATTTCATTGTAATTTGGTATAAACAGCCAATTAAGAATACTGTGGTTCCATCTGTGGTTTGGCTTATGCTTTGTTTATCAGTGAATAAATGAATCTAGAAAATTTCGATAATAACATTCTCTTCTGTTTCTCTTTCAAATGAACACCACTGTTTGAAAGCTCGAATTTCAAGTCCTCTGTGGGCTTGTTCCATATGAATAGGGTTCATCTTCTGAATAATAATAATAATAATAATAATAATAATAATAATAATAATAATAATAATAATAATAATAATAATCCATAATAATCTCCATATACCTACACGTGAATGTAGTTTTCTTTTGTATATCATGGTAATAACGAGGTACCTAACTCAATATCAGTTTTTTCCGCCAATAATGTACTGATAGCAGATTATTTTAAATGAAAAATAATCATAAATTCCTTTCCGGTTTTAAATGGAGATGGTTTTTTTATTTATTTACAATAATTCTGTTACGATATCACTTTGATATCAGTTGCTTCTCTCAAGTATCTATAATGGCTTCAAAAGCTTTGCTTGACAGATTTTTGATGAGCTAAAATTCAGCTGGTTTATTCATTTTGGTTTATTCTGCACTAATAAGCCTTCCTTTTTTACAGATTTTAAACCTTCAGCATTAAAAAATATTGAGCTTGAAAACATCAGAACTAAACAGAACGAACTGAAGAAATCCAATTTGTTTCTGAAAACCAAATAATTTTATACAGAGAAATGAAAATGAGAAATTTCCTAAAATGCTTTGAAAAAGTTTTCGTTGCTTAATTATGCGATAAAAGAAATTGAACTGCTTTTTAAATTACGAACTGGGTTGAAAATGAGTCTGAACTGTTTAGCATGAAAGTTAATCTATATATAAATACGACTGAGAAATACGTTCATAAGCCAAAAATTGCTACATAAAACAGTTTTTATCAACGTTTGTCTCAGCATTTCCTGTTTCGTTTATTTGTCAAAACTCCTTCCCTAATTAATGCCAGAGGTTTGCTCGTCCCACAGAGACATTCAACAAAAGGAATGTTTTTTTCAGAGACCATGAAAAACCAAATAAAATTATGAGCCTCTGTCAGACCTAAAGCAGTTATGCAAACACAGGGGATGTTCCTTTAGGAAATATAAAAAGAGTGATGTTACAGAATTCCTGCCATGATGGATATCTAGACGTTATACCAAAAAATACTGAATTTATAAACTGAATTTAT